>NC_056731.1:1848156488-1848341488 GCF_019279795.1 Protopterus annectens
TCTTGCTATTAGAGCACTAGATTGTCAGTCCCCCACATGCTGAAATATCAGCAGCATACCATAGAACTCCTCAAACAAAAAATATCTTCCTTTCCTGTTTGTGCAGAACATAAAGATTTACAAGAGCTTATGCATTTTGCAAGCCAAGTTAAAAAGCACACCTTGCAGTGTGGCTTTGATGCCCTAGAAGCATCTTGCAGGGCAGCAGTCACTGGTTCTGTCCATAGAAGGCATGCCTGGCTTAAGGAACAGACCTTACCAGACCATGTCAAATCAAAATTATTGGACGCACCATTGAACAAAGACAATTTGTTTGCCTCCAAGGCAGAAGAGGTCTTAAAAAGATGGAAGAAAAAGCTAAATCTATGCAGACAGTTAAAGACTTTTTACAAGTCCAGCCTCCAAATTTCAGTAGGCATTGCTCTTCAAGCACTGGTCCTTTCTGGCCCCCTCCAAGCCAGCTCAGCTCAGACCCAGGGGAAGCAGATCCCCCCCCAAACAGCAGCCCCAGGAAATGCAGAGATCTAAGCAATGGAGATCCTCCTCTTCAAAAACAGGGAGTGCTAAGCCACCCCCTTATGGTAAGAACTCACAATGACTTTACACCTCCAGCCCTTACCTCTGCCCACCTGCTTGTGCCCCTAGGAGGAAAACTCTCCTTCCATGCAAACAACTGGGCCTCTATAACCAATGACCAATGGGTCCTCAACATAGTGTCCCAGGGATACAAATTTTATTTCCACACTCTGCCAACCCCAAAAGGGTTCCCAGATCTTCCTCCAAACCAGTGGGCAGAGGCCAAAAAGCAAGTCCTTTCCCTGCTCTCCATGAGGGCAATACAGCATGTACCTGCAGACCAAACAGGCCAAGGTTTATATTCCAGACTCTTCCTGGTACCCAGAAAAGTGGACACCTGTTGCCAAATCCTCAATCTATCCATTCTAAACACCTTTCTGGTGATACCAAAATTCAAAATGGTCACCCTCCACCAGCTTCTTCCTTTGTTTTCCAAGGATGTTTGGTTAGCCACCCAAGACCTAAAAGAGGCCTACCCACACATCCCAAACAGGGAATCTTGCAGGAAATACCTACATTTCAGGGCAGGATCTATGCACTTTCAGTTCTCTGCGCTTCCCTTTGGCTTATCCACTGTTCCCAGAGTTTCCACAAAATGCCTGGCTCCAGCCATTGCATTTTGCAGTCAAAAAACCATTCAAATTTACCCCTACTTAGATGACTGCCTGATTCAGGCAGACAGTCAGGAAAAGCTGTTACAGCACCTGACCTTTGTAGAGGAACTACTGACCTCCCTGGGGTACACTATCAATGAAAATAAATCAAAACTAGTACCCACACAAAAATTTGTATTCCTGGGAGCAAGCCTTGGCACAGCATCCCAGATGGCATTCCCGACTCCAGGAAAAACAAGCCTACCTGACAGACTACTTCTCTCAACTAGCCACCAGAACCCAGTTATCCGCAAGGAAAATCCTGCAAGCTCTAGGGTTCATGGCCTCCTGCATTCTACTCATTCAATATGCCAGACTGCATATGTGGAAACTACAATGGTACCTAAAAAGCCTTTGGTGTCAACACTCTCAAGACCTGGAAACTATCATTCCAATGATACCTTATCTAAAAATCAGTAAAATAACTCCTTGCATTTAACAAAATGTTGATTAACTTTAGAGCAAAACAAAAAAATCCTCAGACTGTTGTTATACTTCAAAGATGGCTGCACATAGAATAACTTATTATCTCTAGCTCTCCCAGTGTGAAAACAGATAAGGCCAGCCAACTTTTATGTTTATGGGTAAATTTCAGTAACTGGCTAGTAAACTTACTGCCTGAATAACAGGAAAAAAGAAATACAGAGCACCTGGAAAAAATCAGCTACAAAAAGTGAGGAAGAAATACTAACTGCGGAAAGTTCTGCAGTTTGTCATCTAAAAGCAATGCCATCTCCAGACATAACTTCCATAACTTACAGAAAGATATAAGATAACTGCACACAGACCTGGTTAAAATAAAACACTGAAGGAGTATATCATCACAAAACAGCAAAAGGCTGGAAAAAATGGATGAAGCTTTAAACACATATTCAGAGGATAAAATGAAGAAAAGGCTGGCTGAATATCAGACTGCTCAGGAAGAGAAATTTCAAAAACTAATAGAATTAAAAGACAGAATACATAGGGAAAACCTGAGATTTTCAGTATACCAGAGAACCTGGAAAGGAACACACTGCATTAATTTTATAAAAGTACAAATAAGCAACTGGACTGGTATTCCACAGCAAGCGTTGTTAGTTGAAAGGGGACATTGGGTGTATGCTCCAAACCTGGTTATGAGAAAGCAACCTAGACCTTTAAAAGTAAAGAAGCAATACTACCAGCAGAAGGAGCTGATTCTGACAAAACTGTGCCAGAAGGACAAAATACTAAAAGTGGGAGAGAGTAGACTGTTTGTGGAGAATGATTACTTTGTGGAGAATGATTACTCATTGTACACCAGGCAGAAGAGCAGTAAATTCATTCCACTATTCAGGGAATGTCAAGACACAGGTGTAAGATTAATACTGCTGTACTCAGCCGTTTTTCAAGGAATTCTTCCCTGGAGGGAAAAATAATTTTTTGATGAAGTGCATGCTAAGGAGGAAATACAAAAGTTTGTCCAACAAAAAGTAAGCTGTGAAACAAATGGAAATTCTGCTGCTTCTTGTTCTGGTAATAAAGACCACAGAGAGATTCTACCTGCGAAACATTTTCCACTGCTTCAATGGAAAATATTGGAAAGAAGGAAAGGAGCATGAGAGTTGACTAAAAGAATTGAGAGTACCTTGGAAATGAAACATTGGGAGATGGGGGTGAACAGTAATAAAACCAGTAACTTAATGTGGGATTACAATGCAATAATTATATTTCTGAAATATGACAGAACAAGAAATTAAGGACATTTTGGACTTTTTCAGAATCTGTTGGACTTTTGAGGGACTCTAAAGTATATGCTCTACTTCATGTCTTTAATGTTCAGAAAAATGCTTTGCGGAGGGAAAGAGAAAGGAGAAAGTTAACTATAAGTGAAAAAACTTTTTTTCTTAATAGCATTATTTTTGTGGTATAGGTTTTCTTTGCATGTTAGTAAGTAACATTTTTTTTCATTTTATTTATTTATTTATTGACATTTGTTAACCAGGTTAGTCCAGCTGGGCCAGGGACCCTTTTTCAGTGGAGATCCGAGGAGAAAAGCTCCAGTTACAGACAGTTTAAGTATACATAACAGTTTAGTTTACAATTAAATAACAATCAGTATTAGCAGTACAATTTAAAGCAATTCACAGTGATAAGTTAAGAGGCATAACATGGTAAGATCAGTAATACAAAAAGCACAAATAAGTACTGTACTTCAATTTTTTTTACATATAACTGATGTATAACTGATTTGGTAAGGTGTATAGTAAGTTGTAGTATTTTAGGAATAGTACAGATTATGAGGTGTGAGAGATGAGAGTGCATGAATGGGGTGGAAGTGTAATGGCAACTGTAAATAGGTGTTGCTGATTTTTTTCCTTTCTCTCTCCTTGTTCAGTTTTAAGAAATGTAGGCACTGCAATGCAAATAAAAAGCTTGGTTAAAAGAGCATGACAAAAGAAAAAATAATGTGTTTTCCTCATTCTTGCATGGGGGAATGACTGGATGAAGGATCTTAGACTGATTTAGTAACAAGTTTTAAGACAAAGCAAGTAAATGGAAAAAAATATTGAATATTATAAGACTTTTTCTTGCAAATGAATGTATGCTTAATAGCAATTTTGCATCTGACCCCCAAGTCTCCATGGAGACAATCTGATAAAGAGAAACTGTTTATAGTCTGGTGGACAGTGATTAGCTGGGGAAAAAAAGAAAAGAGAAACTGGCCAGGAATGAGGAATGTTCTATGAAAGCTTTCAGGGGGGGGTTCCACCTGGGAGAGCTATAAAGATAAGACAAAACCAGTTAGCACTTAGTAGAAGTACAGGCTGCATCATGTGTCTTAGCATGGATAACCTTTCTTTTAGGTTAACTCAAGTCTATGAGTGTGGCTGTCAGTTTGGGACATTTGTTTCTGTCAGGAGGGTAAAACTTCAACATGGTAGATTTGTAGAACTAAGGGGCTACTAACAAGAGAGGATGATTACACTGGCATGCATTTATCTAAAACTGCTACAATGGAGCTTAAAAATTATGGGAGAAATACTCAGTTTTTAGCAAGGTAAAAGAAGTTATGTCTTACCATAACATTCCATCTGTGTTGCTGATCTTCTTTCATTCATCACTGACGGGTTCGGTTCCGAGCCCTCGAAACCGAGTGGGCCTATTACCAAGCTTGCACCAGCAAAAAAACTCTTGAGCTAAGCTTCTAAGCAGAATGCCCTTCTCCCTATTACCTCAGACCGAGTTTGCCAGAGATAGAGAAGTAAAGCCAGGGCTACTTCTGTGCAAATACCCTAGGACACCACTTGATCCCAAAGCATCCCCCAGGAGCCTTTGGTGGGGGAAGGAGGGTGGGATGTGATGAATGAAAGAAGATCAACAACACAGATGGAACGTTATGGTAAGACATAACTTCTTTATCTGATGTTGTTAATCTTCTTTCCATTCATCACTGATGGGACAGAATCCCAAGCTACCTTGAGGTCCATGGGCAGCCCTTATGGAAGAATGTTCCTGAGTACCACTGAGTCGAAGGCAGATCTCCCTCTGGAGACCAAATCCAATTTGTAATAATTGATAAAGGTATGAGGTTTAGCCCAAGTGGCTGCTGTGCAAATGTCATTCATGGAAGCTTTGGAATGGAAGGCTATAGATGATGCCACAGCTCTTGTAGAATGGGCTTTAACCTCAGGCATGGGTTCTTTTGTGAGGGAATAGATAAAACATATGCATCCCCTTAGCCATTTCCATAATGCAACCTTGGAAACAGAACTTCCCATTCTAGGCCCAGAAAAGGAAATGAAAAGCTGATCAGATGTACGCATAGATTTGGTCCTGTCTAGGTAGAATCTCAGCTGCTTGTGCACATTTAAGGAATGTAAGCAGTACTCTCCTTTATTGGAAAAATTTAGAAAGAACACTGGTAGGTCAATGGTCTGGTTAATGAAAAAATCAGAAACAACTTTGGGCAGGAAGGATTGTTTCATCTGGAGTGATACTCTGTCTTTATTGAAGACCAGATAGGGCCTTTTGATACACAATGCCTGTAGCGCTGAAACTCGCCTGGCTGACGTGATAGCTACCAAAACAAGGATTTCCAGGAAAAGAACCTTAGGTCGCACTTTGCTGCAGGATGAAAAGGGGGGGTTGAGTCAAGGACTGAAGGACTAAAGTGAGGCTCCATGGTTCTACGGGCTGTCTGAACATAGGCCTGATGTGAGAAGCTCCCTTGAGGAAAGCTTTACATATTCTCAAGGAGATGAGAGGGGTGCCATCTAGACCATTGTGGAAATTAAAAATCACCACCAGGTGTACTCGTATGGTAGAGGCAGAAGCTCCATCACCAAAGAACTTAGACAGGTATTGCAGCACTGCAGTCATCGGAGCCGAATATGGGTCTAGCATGTTAACCTTTAACCAGATGGAGAACCATTTCCATTTATCTTGATATAGTCTTCTGGTGGATGGTTTATGAGAGGCCAGAATGATGTCCTGAACTGGTGAGGTGAGATTAGCTTGCCTGGCAACAAATGAAAGTGGAGAAACCAAGCCATTAGCTTGAGACTGGACAGATTCGGGTGGCTCAACCTTTGGGGGTGAGTAATCAAATCTGGAAGAGGGTCCAGAATCCATGGCAGTCATACTAGGTTAGGCCGAAGGAAGGGGAACCAAACTTGCTGAGGACAGAATGGGGCTATGAGGATCACCTTGCATCTCAACTGAAAGAGCTTTCTTTAGGAATTGAGGAATCAGTGAGATGGGGGGATAAGCATAAAGAAATCTCGTGGGACAATCGTGGATCACAGCGTCCTTCGGGGACTCCCCTCTGGGGCAAACAGGGTGAAATAGCTGCTGTACTTGTTGTTCGATGGGGAGGCGAAAAGATTGCAGCAAGACTGGCCCCAGAGGCTGAAGATTTCTGTTGCCACCTTCGGGTTGAGAGACCACTCGTGAAGCAGGAGGATGCATCTGCTCAGTTTGTCCGAATTTACATTGAAGCTCCCCGGGATATGCATTGCTATCAGAAAGCGGTTGGAAGCTATCGCCCACTGCCAAATTCTAATGGCCTCTCGACACAAGGTGTAGGACTTAGTTCCTCCTTGTTTATTGATATACCAGACCACTGACATATTGTCTGACTGAATTGCAATTTTCCCAGAAGGGAGAAAGTACAGTTTTGTACCTACCATAAATGTAGATGTCCGACAGGTATGCATCTGCAGTCATAACATATGGGTTGTCTTGCCTCAGGCAGCCCTTCGGCCGGCCGGATTCCAAAGTCTGGGTCTGGCCTCGGCTGATGTCGCACTTTCCTCGACGTCAGAGCGTCTGGGGTATAAAAGCATCAGCCGACGCCATTTTCCTCAGTTTTTCTTGCCCCAGATGCCAGGTGCCCTCTAGGAAGGCTAAATTTGGATAGATGCTGAAAATTTCCAAACATTTACAAATTATATACATGTATAAACAAACAAATACACCATAATAGATTCCCCCAGCTAGCTAAAAGAGGGGTAAGTACCCTAGGAATACCACTGAGGGGAAGGAGGGAGGGTAATCCTGACTGCAGATGCATACCTATCGGACATCTACATTTATGGTAGGTACAAAACTGTTCTATGTCCTTCAAGGATGCATCTGCAGTCATAACATATGGGTAGAATACCATAGCCAATCTGGGGGAGGAGGTACTAAGAAAAGGATGGTGTAGTTAAGATCCCCTGCAGGACTGCAGTTGCAAACCCTGCTCTTGATCTAGAGTATAAAGGTAGATTGTAATGCTTGGCAAATGTATGCACGGAGCTCCAAGTAGCAGCTTCTAAAATGTCCTTGGTTGCCACCCCTCGTAGGAAGGCTGTAGTGGTGGCCGTGGCCCTTGTGGAGTGAGGCCTGATATTTTCAGGAACTGCCTTTCCATGAAAGGAGTAGCAAAATCGAATGCAATTTCCTATCCATTTTGAAATTGTCTGTTTGGAAATTGCTCTTCCTTGCACCCCAGTTGCATATGCTACAAAAAGTTGGTCAGTTCTTCTGCTAGTTTTTGTTCTGTCCAAGTAGTAGCGTAGTTGTCTGTGTATATCCA
Source organism: Protopterus annectens (assembly GCF_019279795.1). Lineage (NCBI taxonomy): Eukaryota > Metazoa > Chordata > Ceratodontiformes > Protopteridae > Protopterus > Protopterus annectens. The sequence goes on from NC_056731.1 coordinate 1,848,163,761, forward strand.
GGGTGTGCAAAAGTTTATCTCCTCTATTCTGTGGATTAGGGAAGAACGTAGGCAAGTGAATAGCTTGGTTCAAGGATACCCTAGATACCACCTTTGGCATAAAAGTAGGATTGGTTCTTAGGGACACCCTGTCCTGGTGGAAAATAAGAAAAGGCTGCACTGCCATTAATGCTTGTAACTCAGATACTCTTCTTGCTGAAGTGATTGCCAGAAGCAATGCAGTTTTCCAAGATAGAAACTGTAGATCCGCTGATGCTGCTGGTTCAAAAGGGGGTAGTGTCAGTTTCTCCAGCACAAAGTTGAGATCCCAGGCAGGTAGGGGGGTCTTCTTGGAGGTTTAATATTTTTGATCCCTCTCAGAAATTGTCTGAGGAGAGGGTGTGAGAAGATAGGTGGATCCACATTGTATTCTGCTGAAATTGCTGAAGCATGAATCTTAATGGAAGAATAGGACAGGCCATTGTGGAACAATTCTGCTAAGTATTCTAGGATATGTGTTATGTTTGCCACTGTGACATCTGAGCCTTTTGATGTGCTCCAAATGAAAAATCTCTTCCATTTAGCTGAGTATGTCTTCCTTGTGGAAGGCCTGCGAGCCTCCAGGATAATGTCCTTCACCCTCTCAGATAAAACAGTTTGATTGGGATTTAAGGAATTTTCCAGGCAGTTAGCTGCAATGTTTTCAAGTTGGGATGCAGGGTCTTGAAATTGTTCTGCGTCAGAAGAAGAGGCCATAGGGGAGAGGCCATGATTTTGCCTGAGACATGCTTCTCAATAATGGATACCAGTGTTGTCTTGGCCAGTCCGGAGCTATTAGTATCACTTTTGGCTGTTCCTCCCTGATCTTCAGTAGAACCTTGTACATCAATGGGAGAAGTGGGAAGGCATATACTGTTAGGGCTTTCCAGCTGAAAGAGAGAGAGTCCACCCTCCAAGCTTGTGGGTGGTATGTCCTTGAGCAGAATGTCTTCAGTTGATGGTTGAGTGGAGAGGCGAACAAATCTATCTCCGGCATTCCCCATGTCTTTGCTATGAGTTGGAAGATGTCTGGGTGCAGCATCCATTCGTGTGCATCCATGGTAGTTCTGCTTAAGCTGTCCGCCAGTGCATTTTCTTTCCCTGGCACGAATTGGGACTGTAGCTGGATATTGAGATTCAGGCATAGTTCCCACAGATTCATAGTCATCCGGCATAGAGGGTAAGAATGTGTTCCTCCCTGCTTGTTTATGTACCACATGACCGTGGTGTTGTCTGTCCTTATTAGCAGGTGTCCTTGTTGGAGGAAGGGTTTGAATGCCTCGATTGCATGCCTCACTGCCAGCATTTCCTTTTGGTTTATGTGCATGCTTAGCTGTCCTTGAGGCCATAGGCCTTGGATGCATTTGCCCTCCATGTGTGCTCCCCATCCTCGGTCTGAGGCGTCCGTGGTGATGGTCTGCCTTGGCTTTGGTTTGTTGAAAGGCAACCCTCTGTTGGACTGGCAGGCCTGAGCCCACCACAGGAATTCCTTTTGAAGGCATGGAATGATTGGTATTATGGTTTCTAAACTGTGACTGTGTTGAGACCATACACTCCTGAGGTACCATTGTAATTTCCTCATATGCAGCCTGGCATGCGGTATTAGAATTATGCAGGATGCCATGTAACCCAGGGCCTGCAGGATTTTCCTTGCTGTAAGCTGAGTTTGTCTTGTCAGAATCATGAAGTAATCTGGAAGTTGTTTTTGTTTTTCTTCTGTGAGAAAGGCCATTTGGGTGGTTGTGTCCAGATCTGCACCCAAAAGGTTATCCTTTGGGATGGTACTAGTCTTGACTTTTGGATGTTGACTGTGTATCCCAAGGTCTGTAGCAGGTGTATGGCATAGGCCAAGTCCTTTATCAAATTTTTCTTGTTGTCCGCTTGTATTAGGCAGTCATCCAGGTATGGGTAAATTTGAATTCCCTGTAGTCTGCAATGTGCAATTACTGATGCCAGGCATTTCGTGAATACTCTGGGCGCAGTAGATAAGCCAAAGGGCAATGCTGAGAATTGATAATGCTCTGATCCTGCAAGAAATCTGAGGTGTCTTCTGCAACTTGGTCGAATAGGGACGTGCAGGTATGCCTCCTTGAGATCTAGAGTCACCAGCCAAGACTCCTTGCCCAACATGGGAAGAAGTTGCTGCAGGGTCAGCATTTTGAATTTTGGCACAATGAGATAAGTGTTCAGTGCGGACAGGTCGAGAATAGGCCTCCATTGATTTTCCTTTCTTGGTACAATGAATAGTCTGGAGTAAAATCCTTGGCCTTGTTCTGAACATGGTACCTTTTCTATAGCTTTCATCTGAAGTAAATTGCTGATTTGTTTTAAAGCCTCTGCCCTCTGATTTGGTGGAAGGTTTGGCATTCCGCCTCTTTTTGGCAAAGTGTGGAAGTGGAACCTGTATCCTTTGTCTATTATTTGCAGTGTCCATGTATCCTTTGTGATATAATGCCAGTTTTTTGAGAATAAAGCCAGCTTTCCGCCCAAGGGTGCTTCCAGTTGATCCCTGGTAGGCGGAATCAGAGTTAAGTCATTGAGCCTGTCCTGGTGTAGTGGTAGTTGTTGTTGCTGTTGCACTACTTCTCTGGTTGGCAGGCTGCCACTGCCGGCCTCTATAGGAGCCCTTTGATTGACCTCTGCCTCTGGGGCGCCTGTTCCTGCCTCTCTGGGCTCTGTCCGAGTCTGGAAAGGACCAATTCTTAGTAGGCCAGTTTCTGCTGAATCTCGGTGGTTGTACTTGCAGGAAATCTTTAACTGTTTGCACAGATTTTGCCTTTTCTTCAACCTTTTTTAAAATCTCCTGAGCAGAGGAGCCAAATAAATTTTGTTTCTCCATTGGAGCATCCAGGAGTTTAGCTTTAACATGGTCTGGCAAAGATTGTTCCTTCAGCCAGGCATGCCTTCGAATAACTGCCCCAGTCATAGCTGATCTAAATGAAGCCTCCAGTGCATCATAGCCACATTTTAAAAAATGATTATTAACCTGTTGTGAATTGTGCACCAAATCCTGAAGGGATTTACGGTCTAGGGGTTCAGGAGAAGAAAGTTTCTTATTCAGTTCATCTAATAAATACTCTTGATACTGTATCATATGAAATTGACAGTTTAATGCCCTGACAGAAAGAGTTGCAGAAGTATACACCTTCTTTCCCCATCTCTCTAATGCTCTAGACTCTCTTTCAGAGGGTAGAGGATTTTTGGCAGTAGCGGCCGCAGCCCCTTTAGGGCCCTGAGAAATAGTTTCTGGGTCTGCAGAGTGAGCTTTATACAGATGGAAATGAGAATCCGGGACCCTGTAGTATCTGTCAGGCTTGGCAGGGGCCGGAGGGAGAGCATCAGGGGCCGTACTGACATCATTGTACACATCATCAATAACATTCAGAACAGGAGGTATTGCTAAGGGCCTATGTTGAGGCAAATGCAAAAAGGTCCTTAATCTTTTTCTAGAATCAGAGATATCCTGACCTTGCCATTGAAAATGCTCTCTCATGGAGTGCAGAGTCTCACCAAATGAAAATTCTTCAGGAGGGGAGGCCGAAGGGATAGATTCCTCAGCATCTGAATCCTCATAAGGCGAGTAAGCCCCTTCCTGGTGGTCTGACAATTCAGACCCATCCGTGGAATCATCTGAAGAGTGTGGATCAGATGGGCCAATCCTGGGCCTTTTGTCCAGAGGAGGGTGAGAGGCCCTGTCTGGGTGAGGTTGTGAGCCTCTAATTAAGGAAATAAGGTCCTCAGCAAGGCTGAAAATCTGTGAACTTGAGGAAGGCCTCTGAGAGGTAGTTTTGGGAGGCAAAGCTTTAGATAGTTTGGCAGCCTTAGCCCTAGAGAAGGCCTTAATGGACATGGAAGCAGGGGGCCTAGCTGCCCCACGTGCAGGAGTAGAAATGCCCAAAGGTATGGTGTCGGACATTTCCTGAACACTGGTTTCGGTAGGAAGTTCTGTAGCCGATTCAGCCGGGGCCTCCCAGGCCTCGGTGGTCGGAAGAATGGTTTCGGAAGAACGAATTTCCGAGGACTCGGTTTCGGCCGAAACCGAGACACTCGCGGTAGGCCTAGCCGTGGTTTCAGTCGGTCCTTTTCCTTGCGTTTTTTCACCATATGCGTAGTCGGAGTTTCCGACGGCATTTTATAAGCAAAAGCGGCTCCAAAAAATTCCTCTGCAAACTCCGACCGACGCCTAAGAGTTCGTCGGTTGAAGGAAGCACAGGCTAAACAGGACGATACGTCGTGGTCTGGGCCTAAGCAAGGAAGGCAATAGGAGTGGAAATCCTTATGAGGTATTTGTTTCCCGCAAGTTAAACAATTATTTACTTTGTCTGACATCGGCTGAGGCAAGAAAGAGTCCCCAACGGGGTACTTAGCTTTTTTCGAAGTCTTTGGTAGCTGAATTCAATGGATCTGACCGACCGGCACTTGCGAACAGCTTCTGCTTCAGGCACTGCGCGGCAAGAAAGACTGAGGAAAATGGCGTCGGCTGATGCTTTTATACCCCAGACGCTCTGACGTCGGGGAAAGTGCGACATCAGCCGAGGCCAGACCCAGACTTTGGAATCCGGCCGACTGAAGGGCTGCCTGAGGCAGGACAACCCATATGTTATGACTGCAGATGCATCCTTGAAGGACATCTGGATGAAATGCCTGCAATGCTAACAGCATCGCTCTCAGTTCTAGAACATTGATATGCAGGTTGGCCTCTAAGGTGGATCATGCACCTTGGACTGTCTTTCCCTGGAAATGCCCCCCACCCGATCAGGGAAGTATCTGTGGTCACAATGGCCCTGGGATGAGGAAACTGGAATGGGCAACTCCACAGTTCTGCATCTGGCCTCATAAACCAAAGAAGGTCCTGCTTGCAGGAGTTGGTTATGTGAATCTGGTAACTGAGGGGATGGTAGTTTGGGAACCACTGAGAAATAAGGAGCCATTATAGGATTCACATGTGTAGCTTCACCAGGGGCACTATTGGAATTGAAGTTGCCATGGATCCTAGGGCCTGAAGAACCTCCCTTCCTGAAACTTTTGTTTGACAGAGTATCACCTGGAGCTGGAGCCTCAATTGCTGGAGTCTGTGGATTGGGAATGACACTAGACAGGACCAGGTATTGAAAACTGCTCCGGTGAATTCTATTTGTTGCATAGGAGTAAGGTTTGATTTCTCCCAATGTATAGTTATTCCCAAAGTTTTACCAGAGACAGTGTATAATCCAGGGCTGTTACCAGAAGAAGCTTAGTGGGGGTGGTGAGGAGCCAGTCGTCCAAATATGGAAACACCCGGAATCCTTGTAGTCTCAAATGAGCTGTGACCACTGCCTTGCACTTGGTGAACACTCTGGGGGCTGCAGAGAGACCGAATGGCAGGGCACGAAACTGATAGTGACTGGCTCCTAGCTGGAAGTGAAGCAGACTCCTGGTGCGTTTGTCCATTTTGATGTCGTAATACGCATCCCGGAGATCTATCGAGCACATCCAATCGCCTTCCCTTAAAAAAGGGAAAATGGACTGAACCGTGACCATCCGGAATTTGGTTTGGGTGACAGACTTGTTCAAGCTGCTGAGATCCAAAATGGGTCTCCAGTCCCCTCTGTTTTTTGGCACCAAAGGAATCTTGAGTAGAATCCTTATCTGCATTGGTCTGGTGGGACTGGCTGGATGACTCTTTTCTGAGACAGTTTTATTATCTCTGAAGCCGTTTCTTCTCTTTGACTGGGTGGAACATCGGGAAACATTTTTGGAAGCTTTGGTTGACAAGAAAGGGGGATGGTGTAACTTCTGATGAGTATGCTCTGCACCCAATGATCAGTGGTAATAGACTGCCAGGCAACTTGGTGCAGAGAAAAACGACCCCCGACTGCTTCCGGAGATAAGCAATCGGGCTGTTCCTCAGGAGTGCTGGTAAGACTGTCCAGAGAAGGAGTCCCTGGAGCCTGGTTATGAGGGCCTCCTCTTACCTCTGTAGGGGCGTCTTCCGGAATTGTTACCCCCTCTGCCCCTGCGAGTATCATCACCACATGCGGCACGGAAAGGACCCTGAGTTTTTTTGTGCCACATTTTCCCACTCCTCTGATTCCTCGAAAAGGAACGTTGAGGATTACAAAACTTTATGCCTATGGCAGACATGGTTTTGCCGTCTTGCTCACACCTGGCTAGTGTGTCCCTCACCTTGGAGCCAAAAAGGGATGATACTTTGATGGGAGCATTTAAAAATGAAGAATTGAAGGGGTCCATGAGGTCAAAAATGCGCATCCAGGCATGACTTCTCATGACAATGACTGAACCCAATGCTCTAGCTGCCCCTTCGGTTGCATGTGATATCAACCTCATGGACAAGTTGGAGATCGATTCCAGGGTTACGAGCTGCGAGGCCACTTTGTCCCTTACCTCGTCAGACACCTGTCCTGCAAGTGTTCCAGAGAGTTCAGAGATCAAGTCCCTCTGTAGCCTCGTAAAATGTACCAAGTAGTTCAGAGACTGTATGGCAAAGGTCCCTGATGCAAAAACTCACTTCCCAAGTTTGTGCACAGCCTGGGACTCTCTATTGGGTGGGTGGACAGGGGACTCTCCTAGGCCAAGTCCTTTTTCGTGGCCACCGCCACCACCATAGTGTCAAATGGTAACTCTGGACCAATGTGGGTTCTGCTTGGGAGAGGAAAGAATTTTATCAGGTCTCCGAGGGATCACCTTAATGGATCAGGGTTCTTCCAAGCACGCTGCACAATGAGCTGGACTAGCTCGTCAGCAGGCGGGGTGAACAAAGAGGTAGATGGCTAGGAGCGAAAAGCCTGTAGGAACATGGACTCCTCAGACAAAGGGTTGGAGGACTTCCAGTCACCTCTCTGTTTTAGCATTTCATCAAGAGGTAACCGTGGGGACCCTTCACTATCATTGTAATCCATGTTTTCCATTAGAGACTCCGCGAGCAAGTCCATGTGCTTCCCCTTGCATGTCCTCTTTCGAGGGGGCTCCTCAGTGGGGGGGTCTCTGAGGAGGACTCGGAAGAGCAGGTACCCTAAACAGGGGTGTCCTGTGGTTTCTCTGCTCGGTGCCCCGGGGAGGTGGTCTGTGGTAGCTGTAGCTCGGGGGATGAAAACTGGGGTTCCAACATCAAAAGAGTGCTTCCAGAAGTGAGAGCCCTCTCCATCGTGCAGAAAGCAGGTCCGCCCGAAGAGGGATGGGAGCTCGAAACCAAGAAAGACAACCTCGGGACCGGAGTCACATCCCGCTCCGACGAACTCGCCACCGCGGATGGAGCTTCAAGCATGATCTGTGCAGACGTGACTACCAGCACCGAAGATGGAACCGAAGACACACACAGAACCACGCTGAAAACCAAGGAGCCCACCCCCCCCAATCCCCATATTGAGAAAAAAACACTTCCACAGGAACCGAGGACCAAAGGGGCAAACCCAGAGCCTGAGTGAGGTGCAATATAGGCGCCGAGGTGGTGGATTCCGAGATGGACATCAGAGCAGAAACCTTCGGAACCAGAATGGTCGAAGGAGGAGTGTAAGATGGAGTCCGTGGAGAAACCAACCCAAGTCCTCCAGGCAGATGGGTCTTAGAAGGTGTGCGTATCCCTCCGACTGCCAATAGCTAGTCCACAAGATGCACCATATTGAGTTCTGACAGGCTCCTGGTGGATCTAGTGGATACTCCGGACAGGGAGTCAGGTTGATCAATGAATGGTCTATACATCTGGCCCAGGGACAGATCTACAGAAGGAGAGTACCGGGTCCATGGTGCAAGGTCTGCTGGCACGGATGTCTCAAGTTTTGAGACTGGGATTAATGGGGTCAAGTCCATTTTGGTCGAAAAAACGCTCGATGCTGAAGGGGCATTGGGAGCCATTGCAGTAATTTCCAATATCATAACAGACGAAGTTATCAAAGGCATGCCCTGAGCCATTGTGGCCACAGGTGCAAAATTGTAGTACGTGTAGTGAGGTCTATAGTCGGTGCTGGAGGCACGATCGAAGCCGAAGCTTTTGCCGATACTGTAGGTTTTGAAGTGCTTGGAGCCGACAAGGTCAAAGCTGTAGAGGCAGATTTATGCTCCGAGGACAACCTGGGGACTTTTGATTTCACAGGCTTACCCTGATCACCTGAGAGTGGACGTCTTTTTGTCTTTTGTAGGACGGGTTGAGGTCTCCACCGCAGAAATAGCCTCTAAAAAGGGAGACTTAAATAACCCTTTCAGTATCAGTTTATTCTTGCACTCATTCATAGTGCGTTGACTGAAAATCTAAGAAATGCCACAGGGGAGAGGTTTCACTGAAAGATAGGGCACCCACAAACAATATACCCAATCAATCTGAGAATCACTGTTAGGTAACTTGCCATTACACGAAGTACAATGCTTAAACCCTGAAGTACCTTTCTTATTCAACATCTTGACAGAGAGACACCACAGGCTAACACTTTAAGGACAAAATGTAACGAGTCTGTTCTAGCAAGTCAAACAGTTCAAAAACCACACAGTCATACAGATATATAGATGTATATATTTAAAAACAGAAACATTCCTACTGAAAAAGCACTAACAGGTTAGGAGAGAAAATAGAAATACCAGCTATGGTATTGAAGGAATACCACAAGGGTAAGGAGAAAAGGTTGTACCAACAAAGGTACTTGAAAGTTTACCAACGGGTAGAGCAAGGAAGAAAAGGATCCAGATCTAACTGTAGAAAAAACACTAGAAAGACTAATTGCTCATTAAAGAAATAAATATCAATCAATGAGTTCTCCACACAAAATATCAAAAAAAGTTTTCACTTAGCTGAGAGCTCAGCTGAAATGTGGCTTTATGGCTACACGGCAAACCAGATCTGAGGTAACAGGGAGAAGGGTATTCTGGGTAGGAGCTTAGCTTGAGAGTTCTTTGGCTGGTGTGAGCTTGGTAATAGGCCGACTCAGTTCCAAGAGCTTGGAACCAAACCCATAAGTGATGAATGGAAAGAAGATTAGCAACATGAGATTATTACTTATGGGTGAGGAATGGAATTTAATTTGCAGCAGTGAAACTGTCTGGAGGGCCCACAAGGGAAAAATATAACAAAGGTGGGTAGACTTTTGTAGAAATTTATGAAAATATTTGACATGGCAGATGAGAATTCAGTAATAGGAGTTCAGAGTGAATTTACACATTACTCCCTAAGACATAAACACTAGGCTAATCTAGCCAGAATTTACATTTCACAAGAACATGTGCCTATAATTGACGGTCTTGATACACACTCAATCACTATTTCAGATCACGTGCCAATAATAACTAAAATAAAAATACAGGGTAGTTAAATAAAAATAAGACAATGGTGCTTTCCCAACTATCTAATGAAAAGAGAGAAATTTAAGGAATGGGTAGTGGAGATTGCTCGGGAGCTATTCGAGAGGGCAGAAATTGCTTCTGAAAATATCGCTAGGGAGTGGGATAAAATTAAGATGGAGTTTAAAAAGAGGGTGGAATTAAAAGAAAGGGAGCTATGGTTAAGAAGTAAAAATAATTATTAAGAGGGACTGACAAATGTTAAAGTATTGCAGAATAGGGGGAAGCTCAAAGAACAAGAACAGGATCAACAGCAGAACGCTAATCAGAAAATAAGGGATTACCTCGATAATATACACTGGTTTAGAAAGATTGCTGTTAACCATCTGTTTTTTGAAAATGACACTACAGCACAGAAACTTTTAGCACAATGTCTCAGGCCCAGAAAGTAGAAAGGGCTGTCACCAAGCTTAGGGATCCTATAACAAGGAAGATAACAAGAGATCCTGTAGAGGTATTAGAAATATTTTGGAAATTCTATGAAAGCCTGTATAAAGCAGAGAAATATGGAAATCAAAAAAAGATACAAATGGAAATGTTAATGGAACAATTAAATATGCCAGGGTTAGAGGGAGATAAGGCTCAATTACTAATGGTTAGGATAGGAGGAGATGAGATAAAAATTGTGATGTATAACCAATCGACAGGAAAGTCCCAAACAATAGATCATACTCCTGTGGAAGTTTGGAAACTAGAAGGAAAAAAAACTGATAAAGATTTGGAAGGTTTTATTTAACAGTATTTTAAGAGGAGGACAAGTACCAACATGCTAGAAGAAAGCTGTGGTAGCTACAATAACTAAAGAGGGTAAAGATCCATCAGATCCATCTTCATACAGGCCCATTTCAATACTAAACCACAATTACAAAGTGTTCATTCTTATAATGGCTAAAAGAATGGGCAAAAGGACTGCCAAAAGTGATAGATATGGATCAACGTGGTTTTGTGGAGGGGAGGTAAATATCTGACAACATTAACATCAGAGGGAAACAGAATGTAAGCAAATACCATTGTTGTTGGTGGGTCATGATGCAGAGAAAGCATTTGGCAGAGTAAGCTGGGACATTATGGGCAGGGCAATGGAAGTATTTGCATTTTCTGAAAAAAAATTTAAGGTTGATTAGGAGGATATATGAGTAATTGGTGGTAAAAATTAAAGTGAGTGGGGTCCTCTCTGATCATTTCTGCTTGAGCAAAGGAACCAGGGAGGGGTGTCCTCTTCCCCCTTTTTTATTTGCATTATATTTAAAGCCACTGGCAAAGAAAATAATGGAATGAGAAATTCAAGGATATAACTGGCATGGTAGTCAAGAAAAGCTAGCTCTGTTTGCATATGATATTATTTTATACATGACAAAACCAGAAAGAGAAATTACAGTGTTGTGGAACATTTTGCGACAGTTCAAATCTTTTCAGGATACAAAATTAATGAAACTAAAACAAAGGCAACAGTGATAAATTATGGTCCCACATATGAATTAGTTCAGCAATATCCATATTTATAGGGACATGATAAAATGAAGTCTTTAGGAGTATGGATTAAAAATGCTTCTGATGTGGCAGTTAAGGGTATGTGGGAAGAGACTAAACAAAAGATATTACAAAAACTGAGAAAATGGGAGTTTTGTTACATGAATGTGTATAGTAAGATAGAAGCAGTTACAATGTTTTTAGTTTCATTAGTTTTATATACAGGTCAGACATATTTTTATCACCCAGAGGAGAAGTTGTGGATGGCAATTAATAAAGAGCTGAAAGACGTTATATGAGAGGGGAACACAACAAGAGTCAAGTGGGATAAGCTGATTCTTCCAGTAGAATACGGTGGATTAGAATTACCCAATTTGAAGGGGTATTTTAGAGCTACACAGTTAAGACTCCTATACATAGCACAAGCAGAACACTGTAATTCAAAGTAGAAAGGTATGATGATGAAACAGGGAAAGCTCAAGTAATAAGGAGAGACTGGGACATTGGTTGCAGGGCTTTAAGGAGAATAACAATAATCATGCAGAACATTACATCTGTCAAGCAGCAAAAAGTATCATAAGATCTAAACCATCATGGGAATAGAAACGGAGATTCTGCCAATAGGGATGACTGCAATTAGGTCTATAGATAATAGGCAACAGGGGGCTGGAATTTATTGGAGAAAACTGGCAAAGGAACCAAGGTATTGGGAGCAAATACGTAGAGAGGGAAAGATGATAGAATGGGAAGACACCAATAATTTATTTGGACTGCAGGCTAGAGATGGTCTTCCCATCAAGAACTGATAGAATATAGGCAAAGAGAAAGAAATGCGGAGTCCTAAATGAAAGACCAGTACTGGTAGAGTTTTCAGTAGAATCTATAACAGAAGTTGCCATTAAAAAAGGAATAATTAGTAGAGCACATAAAATACTGCAGGATAACTATAAGAATCAATCAGAGGAGGTTAGAAAGGACTGGGAAGAGAGAGACTGAATAAGCAATTCACAAAGAAACAACGGGAGGATATATTTATGTCTCCCAAATATGCAGCAAAATCGAGAAGATTTCAGATTTTTGCTTGGAAATGTTTACACAGGCATTTTTAAACCTCAAGTAGACTCCAAATCATTTTTCCTCAGGTAGACAACAAATGTTGGAGTGTGACGGGGAAGAAAGAGGTAACTGCGAACATATTTTCTAGGAGTGTAGTGAGTTGGTGGATTTTAAGGATTCCCTGTGGGATGCACTATCACAGATGCTGGGTGAGAAGACTGGTGTGATGAGGGAGATGATTTTTCTAAGCTATAACACAGAAATGGAAGCTATGATACAGAAATGGAATTGCCTAGACATAGTAAGGCATTACTAGAAAATACAAATCAAAATCTAAAACAACTATACTAGAAGTAGTGAATATAGTAAAAGAGATAAAACACCTCAAATTGAGATCTTTAGAAAATGGTAAGAGCAAACTACATAGGAAAAAATGGGAATTCTGGGAACAATACATACAGGGGAGGAATGAGGTTTGATAGAAGGCAGGACTTAAATGAGCTATGTAATGTTTGACTGAAAATGACTGGGTAGATTATAAGTGATGTATAATGTTTGCAACTGGGAATGTGTCAGTATGGTTTGTGATGTAAAATGCTTGCAACTAGGATTGTGTCAATGTGTTTTGTTTTCATTTATATCAATGTATGACTGCCTGTGACATAACATTCCATGTGAGTTGTTCTTCTCGCCTTCAGATGGATCAGCTCCGATGCGGCCTACTACAAAGCTCGAGGTCTTCAGATAGCTCGAGGCCAAGTCCCTATCCCATGATGCACCTAGAGTTACCTCAGATCTTGTTTGCTGCATATAATAATACCATATGTCATTCTATCACTCCATAAGAGAAAGCTATAGAAGGGTTGAGCAACAAGGAAGAATCCAACATCTCGGTATTCAAAAAGCACAGGAGGGGGGTAGGAGGGTGGGAAGTAAGAATGAAGGCGAGATGAACAACTCACACGGAACGTTATGGTAAGTACATAACTTCTTTATGTGAAGTTGTTCTATTTCGCCGTTCATTCTTACAGATGGGTAGAGTCCCAAGCACCATCTATCTCGGGTAGCTCATGGGAGTATGTTTTTCAGGACAGCAGACCCAAAGAAGGCCCTGTCCACTTTGTAATGAGGGATAAAGGTATGCGGTCTTGACCAAGTGGCTGCTGCACAAATGTTATCTATAGGAAGTCTGGCAGAAAATGCAGAGGATGTAGACATTGCTCTGGTGGAGTGAGCCTTAATTTTATGTTGTAAGGGCATATTAGCAGCTGAATAAGCAAATGTGATACAATCAGATAACCACTTGGACAGAGTTGTTTTAGCCATTAGCATACCTTTCCTGGAGTCTGAAAAGGAGACGAAAAGCTGCTCAGATTTCCTAAAATCTTTTGTTCTATCCAAGTAAAATCTGAACTGTCTATGAACATCCAGTTTGTGCAGCATATATTCTAAACTGTTGGCGTGATTGGGGAAGAAAACTGGCAAATCAATAATTTGATTAAAATTAGCATCTTTGCAAACTTTAGGCAAAAAATAGGGGTTAGTTTGAAGTGAGACTCTGTCAGCATGGAAAATCAAATAAGGAGGCTTATTGGACAAGGCTTGAAGCTCTGACACTCTGCAGGCAGAAGTGATAGCTACTAAAAAGATAGTCTTCCATGACAAAAATTTGAGGTCACATGAGGAAGCTAGTTCGAATATTGGGAGAATAATTCGAGAAAGCATAACATTTAGATTCCATGGGGTATAAGGAGATTTCACAGATGGTCTGAGATGAAAGGTCCCTTTGAGAAAGGCTTTGGATAGTTTGTGCGACATAATGTTCAACCCTTCAAATCCAAGGTAAAAATTAGAAATGGCAGCAAGATGAACATGGACTGTTGCTGCTGCAGCTCCTTTGTTGAAGATCATGGTCAACAACTCTAGTGGAGAGGCCATAGAGGCTAGGCAGGGATCAATGTTGTTTTGAGAGGCCCATATACAACATTTTTTCCATTTGCTAAGGTATAGCTTCCTCGTAGAGGATTTATGAGAGGAAATAAGAATTTTGTTTCGTCTCATTAGAAAGGTTATGGAACCTGGCTATGATGAGAACTGGAGCAGCCAAGCTGTCAGTTTCAGGGACTGAAGAGAGGAATGAAGTTCCCCCGACGAGTGCGTCAGAAGATCTGGAATTGGGTCCAGAATTCAAGGGTCCTCCAAAAGATGAAGTCGAAGGAAGGGGAACCAAATCTGACGAGGCCAATGATGGGCTATTAAAATGATAGTCTTTCCCAGGGCTTTTGTTTTCTGTAGTACCTTGGGTATCAACAGGATTGGTGAGAATGCATAGAGCAGACCCGGAGGCCAATCGTGTACGAGTGCATCCCTTGGGGCTTCTCCCAGAGGGGGAATAAGGGTAAAGTAGCTTCTGCAATTTGTATTCATGTGACTGGCGAAAATGTTGCAGCAAGGCTGGCCCCACCTGCGGAATATCCTGATCACTATTTCTTTCTTGAGGGACCACTCGTGAGGCAACAAATTTGCTCTGTTCAGCTTGTCTGCTATCATGCTGGATTTCCCTGGGATGTGTGTTGCTAACAGAAAGCGCTGGGTGGATATAGCCCACTGCCATACTCTTACGGCCTCACAACAAAGGGGGTAGGACCTGGTTCCTCCTTGTTTGTTCAAGTACCAGACCACTGACATGTTGTCTGTCTGAATCACAATTGTACACAAAGGAAGAGAGTCCTGGAAGTACTACAACACTAAAAGTACTGCTCTCATCTCTAGGACATTGATATGCAGATGTGTCTCTTGATTGGTCCATGTGCCTTGGGCTGTTCTTCCCTGAAAATGCCCCCCCCCCACCCTATCAGGGAAGCGTCCATGGTCACTGTCGCTGCTGTTGGGGGTAGAACAAAAGGACGACCTATCATGATGTGAAAAGAGGTCAACCACCACTGAAGATCCTTTTTGCATGAGTTCATGGTCATTATAAGGTGAGACATTGAGAGCTCTTGGTAAGACCATTGAGTGAACAAAAGCCATTGCAGAATCCGCATGTGCAGGCAACCCAGCAGTATGGCCAAAATTGCAGCTGCCATCATGCCTAACAATGTTAGTACTTCTGATGCTGGAGCCTTGTTTTTGGATATCAGATTGTGGACCTGCTGACGTAGTAGTAAGACTCTTTCTACTGGAAGTCTCAGCGTGCTGGTGGTGGTGTCCAATTCTGCTCTGATAAAAACGGTATGTTGTGATGGCAACAAAGCAGATTTTCCTGAGTTTATTGTAATGCCCAGCTGATTGCAGAGTAAAAGAGTGGTGTCCCCGGCTTGACTGAGTTGATGCCTGGTGTGACACCCATGCCCTGGCTCAGCAATCAAGGAGCCTCAATCCTCACCACTAACACCAGCGAGGGGTGTCTCATATAGGAGGAAAGGATAACAAATACACACAGTAAAGTGCAATTTCTCTTAACAGCACACAGAGATCACAGTCAGTCTGGGGCTGGTTGCTCCCTTGCTCTCCAGATCCCCAATAAGACTCCCCACTGGCACAGCTATAGGGTCCAGATCTCAGCCTAGTGAGCAAGCTAAAACCTCCAGCACCCTCTCTGTCCAACCAGTGCTTCATGTCCCTGCCCAAGTAGCTGACACACACACACACACACACACACACACACACACACACACACACACACACACACACATTCTGAGAAGAGTTTATATAACCACATAGACACTCCTGGGGAAGGCTGGCACAGGTTCTCCAGCTGTGCCCCTTTTTCCCAGACTATACAGTAGTACCAGCTGTCACCACCCACTAATATTTATCAGCTAGTCAAAGGCCCTTAAAAGGGTGTCCAATTATTACTGTGAAATATTACTATCCAATTGGTAGTATAGCCCAGGGCTAAAGCTATTTGAGTGGCTTTGTACAATTTTACAAAAGGCATGCAATTACTCTTAAGAGCATAAATTATCTCTACACAAAACAGCCACAGTTGAAAGGTTTTAACATATCTAATAATAAATTATAAAAACAGAAGAAAATACTTCTTACTTCACGGTGATAGTCAAGAGTTCAGAGATCACAGAGAAACGCTTAAAATGATCTGTAGTACAGTTCTGACATCACAGAAAAACACTTAGTCTAATCTTTCTAGTTTCTAGCTATTTCTAAGAGAAAACACAAAACTGAGATAACTTACACATAGAACAGGCAGAGTGCTGATGAGTTAGATGATCAAGACAAAAATGCTTAAAGCTCTCTGATTCTCTTTAATTTTAAAATCACATTCCTGGTTCCCATTACATCATTCCTCACAATTCCCTGGGTTCCCAGGCTAATAGAAACCACATTTACATTCTTAACATCTCCTTGTGTTATCTTGCAGCTGGTCAGGAAGCAGAGCAATAAAAATAGATTTGCATGTTTAAATCTAGCAATTTAACTCTTGGTTAAAACAATAGAAAGAATGTCTTTATCTAGACAGGATGGAGCCGACTTTAGATCAAAGGGTCACAACATGTTTTACGTGGTCAGCAGAGAGCACTGTTGTTCCATTTTGTTTGCAGTTCCACATCTAACAGCAGTTTTTTTCATTTAAGATAACAAGCCTGTGGTTCACATTAATATTTACAGATGACAGAATTCTCTCCAAAATTCTATCTGGCTAGACTGGCAGCCTTAACATTTCTCCCCCCTGGAGAACTCAATCTAGTTTTTCAAGTGACCCTTGTGAAATGCTGCTTGAGAGGGTTGGGTCTATCAGAGTATACCTTACCCTATTCCCTGTCTTGAGAGCCCATCTGCATTGGCATTGCTAATCCCACTGCGGTGCTGCACTGACATCATATGCTTGAAACCCTTGGCTCCATTTTAGCAACTTGGCATTTTGCTGGCTGGCTCTGTTTAACCATGTTAGGGGATTGTGATCTGTTATAACAGTGAATTTCCTTCTATACAGATAAGGCTGAAGTTTCCGCAGTGCCCACACTATAGCTAGACATTCCTTTTCTACAGCTGCCTAGGATTTTTCCCTGGGCTGGAGCCTACAACTGAGATAAACCACTGGGTGCTCTTCTCCCTCTGATGAAATCTAGCTAAGTACAGCCCCAACCCCATGGTTCAAAGCATCCACCTACACAACAAATTATTTGCTGTAATCTGGACTGGCTAACACAGGGGGGGTCCTCCCTAAGCTTCTTTAAGCTTCTGGAATGCCTGACCACATGCTGGGGTCCACACTACCTTATCTGGCCTATTCTTCCTTGTCAGGTCTGTGAGGGGAGCAGCTATGGTACTATAACTGGGGACACACTTTCTGTAGTACCCTGTTGTCCCTAAAAATGCCCTCCCCTGCTTTTTGGTAATAGGTGCAGGCCATGCCCGAATGGCGTCCACTGCAAATGCTCAGCACAAGGGCCTCCCTATCCTGGTAAGGTTTCATCATGTGAAAATGGTACAATCTGTGCCCCTGCGTTCTGCCTAGCAGTTCCACCATGTAGTTAACATCACATACCTTTCTTACCACCTTGTAAGGTCCCTCCCAAGCTGCTTGCAGCTTGTTGTGTCTGACAGGAATGAGAACCATTTCCTGCTGCCTCACAGCATACTCTCTAGCTTAAGCATTCCTCTCATACCATACCCTTTTCTGTTGTTAGGCTTCTACCAGGTTCTCTTGGGCCAAGCCCATGAGTTCCCTGAGCCTTGTCCTGAGGCTTAGGACGTATGCCACAACAGATTCCTTGTGAGACTCACACTCACCTTCCTACTCATCCTGAATTAAATCTAGAGGTCCCCTCACCCTATACCCATATAGCAACTCAAGGGGTGAAAAACCTGTGGATTCCTGGGGAACCTCTCTGTAAGTAAACAACAGATGGGGCAAATATTTGTCCCACTCCCTCTTAAACTGATATGCAAATGCCCATAGCATGGACTTGATAGTAGTTTAACCTCTCAACAAGACCATTAGTCTGGGGAATGTAGGGGGTGGTCTTCATGTGCTTCACCCCAGAAGACTTCCAAAGACAAGCCAGCAGGTCTGACATTAAATTGGCACCTCTGTCAGTCAGTATTTCTTTTGGGAAACCCACCCTGCTGAAATCTCTAACAAAGCATTTGCCACCTTCCCTGCCTCAATGGAGGACAAAGCCACCGCCTAAGGGTATCATGTAGCATAATCCACTACCACTAGGATATACTTTTTTCCCTGTGGAACTTGGGGTACTCAGAGGACCCACAATATCCATAGCTACCCACTGAAATGGCTCCTCAATCACAGAAAAAGGTATCAACGGAGCTCTCACCTTGTCTCCTGCCTTGCCTACCTTTTGGCACTGCTCACAGCAGTACCCTGTTACATCTCTGGAAATTCCAGGCCAATAGAAGTTTTGCATAATAAGCCTCTTTGTATGTTTTATGCCCATATGACCAGCAAAGGGAATATCATGGGTTATGGTTGGAAGAGCGAGAAGGTAGGCTCTAGGCACTATCAATTCCTGTACTCTCTCACCTTCTAGCCCTCCCTCAGGGGTCCACTCTCTGTATAGTAACCTTTTGTCCCAGTATACAGATTCCCCCTTTCCTTGAGAATCAGGTACCTCCGTATCTACCTACCTCAGGCCTTGCAATGTAGGGTCTGAGAGCTGAGCCTGTCTCAACTATCTCCTTGTAACCCTTCCCAGCTCCCCTTCCACAGGAAGTCTGGCATCCTCTGACAGTGGTGCCTCACTGTCAGCCTGGGTACTACTACCCACCTCTAACTTTGCAGTCACTCTGTCCATGGGAAAACCAGTACCCACAAGCAGCTGTGGCTCACATTCAGTCTTACTGCTACAGAGTAGCTCCCTCCCTGAAGTAACCACCTCACCAGTCCTGGCTGTAAGTATGCAGTCTGTCTGGGTCTCTCCCAGGATACCAGACCCACATGCTTGTCTCCTAGCCTGTCTGTGTGTAACTGCATAAGCACATGGTAATGCCTCATCCAAATCCATCCCTATCAAGACATCTGCAGGATGGTAGTTCGGTACCCCTGTTGTCTCAAGACAACCTACTATTGCCATTTTGTCTTTACCACTTACTGGCTCCCCCACCTTTGGTTCCCCATCTTGCCTGCATGGGCACCTGTATGCCACATGGCTCCACTGGTTGCATTCAACCCTAGCTCATGGATGTGCACCTGGACTAGTGGCTTCCCCCGCTACTGGCAGATTCTGTTGGGGCAGTCTGTGCTGCCCATCATGGGTTCCTTTAGACCCATGAACAGTATTGGGGGTCTCCTTCCTGTGCAGGGCTGCCCTGCTTGCCAGGTACAGGTCTCCCTTCTTCCCCAACTCATCTGAAGTAGCACATTGTCTATCAGCTAACCAGATCCTCATGTCCTCAGGCAAAGTGCTAAGGGCTTGTTCCCTCACCAAAAGGTCTGCCAGCCCTTCAAAAGTGGTGACCTGACATCCACTCACCCACCTATGGAAATAAGTGCTCATTTCAGCAACATATTTACACACACTTACATCTGCCTTGCGTCTATGCACACAAAACTTTTTCCTATATGTCTCAGGTGTTAGCTTAAATAATTCTAAGAAATGATTTTTGACAACAGTATAATCAGAACATGCAACGTCAGACATTTTTGACAAAACAGTTACAGCTTTACCATGGAGTAAGGGGGTCAGGAACCGTACCCAGAGCCTTTGGTCAACCCCATACTGTTTGCATATCCTCTCAAACATATTAATGAAACTATCAAAATTATCCCCCTCTTTAAACTGCAGAAGAAATATACTGACCTGTTGTGCTTCTGGGGTCCAGTTACTCCCTTCCCGATTACCTCCATGACACTGGCAAAGAGTCAGCATCTCCTTCTCATGCTGCCTCTGCTTCTCCTTTTCCTCAGCTTCCAGGCATAGCAGTTTCTCATTCTCCTCAGTCTCTCAGTTGTTTCTATTTCCACACGCCTGGCCTCCAACTCAAGTCTCTTTAGCTCCAGATGGATTTTTAAGTCCTCAGAAGAAAGCTTGACCTGTCCATTCTCCGAGGGTATTATATCTCCACTGCTAGTCTGACTGTCCTCCTGGTTGCTGTTTTCTGATGCAGCTGTAACCAAGGCTGCAGTCAAGTCTTCCTTAGTCAGGTTTCCATGCACCGGTCCCCTAGCCTGGCACATCTCCACCAGCTGGCTCTTTGTCAGCTTGCCATACTCCTCTGCTGACATGCTGCCTGCCCACCCTAACTAACTAAGCTAACAAAAGAAATAAAACAATTGTGATCTGAACTCTGAGTATTCACTGTGTGGCTGTTTTAGAGTACAAAACACCTTCAAAGTTCACTGTACACAAGCTACAGGAATTCATTTTACCCACACCACATAAAGCCAATTAGTACTTGCTACCAATTAATATGTCATGTGGATATCCCACCGCTGCCAAACAATTAATATGTGATGCCCGTGCCCTGGCCCAGCAATCAATGAGCCTCAATCCTCACCACTAACACCAGTGAGAGGCGTCTCATATAGGAGGAAAGGATAACAAAAACACACAGTAAAGTGCAATTTCCCTTAAGAGCACACAGAGATCACAGTCAGTCCAGGGTTGGTCGCTCCCTTGCTCTCCAGGTCCCCAATAAGACTCCCCACTGGCACAGCTATAGGGTCCAGATCTCAGCCTAGTGGGCATGCTAAAACCTCCAGCACCCTCTCTGTCCAACCAGTGCTTCGTGTCCTTGCCCAGATAGCTGACACACACACACACACACACACACACACACACACACACACACACACACACACACACACACACACACACACAAACTCTGATAAGAGTTTATATAACCACACAGACACTCCTAGGGAAGGCTGGCACAAGTTTTCCAGCTGTGCCCCTTTTTCCCAGACTACAGAGTAGTACCAGTTGCCACCACCCACTAATATTTATCAGCTACTCAAAGGCCATTAAAAGGGTGTCCAGTTATTACTGTGAAAATATTATTATACAATTGGTAGTATAGCCCAGGGCTAAAGCTATTAGAGTAGCTTTGTACAATTTTACCAAAGGCGTGCAAGTACTCTTAAGAGCTTAATTTATCTCTACACAAAACAGTCACAGTTGAAAGGTTTTAAAATATTTAATAAATAATAACAATGCAAGACAATATTTCTTACTACACAGTGCTAGTCAAGAGTTTGGAGATCACAGAGAAATTCTTAAAATAATTCAGTAGTACAGTTCTGACATCACAGAAAAACACAGTCTAATCTTTCTAGTTTCTAGCTATTTCTAAGAGAAAACACAAGTCTAAGATAACTTACAAATAGAACAGGCAGAGTGCTGATGAGTTGTATGTTCAAGACAAAAAATGCTTAAAGTTCTCTGATTCTCTCTGTTTTTAAAATCACAGTCCTAATTCCCATTACATCATTCTTCACACTTCCCTGGGTTCCTAGGCTATCAGAAACTACATTTACATTCTTAACATCTCCTTGTGTTATCTTGCAGCTGGTCAGGAAGAAGAGCAATAAAAATACATCTGCATGTTTAAATCTAGCAATTTAACTCTTGGTTAAAACAACAGAAAGACTATCTCCATCTAGACAAGCTGGAGCAGACTTTAGATCAAAGGGTCAAAACATGTTTTACGTGGTCAGCAGAAAACACTGTTGTTCCATTTTGTTTTGCAGTTCCACATCTAACAGCAGTTTTTTCCATTTAAGACAACCAGCATGGGGTTCACAATAATATTTACAGATGACAGAATTATCTCCAAAATTCTATCTGGCTGGGCTGGCAGCCTTCACACCTGGTGGTGGTGGTGAGGAGCCGATTGTCTAGGTACGGAAACACCTGGAATTCTAAACGTCTCAGGTGAGCCGTAACCACTGCCATGCATTTGGTGAACACTCTGGGGACTGTAGTGAGACTAAAGGGCAGGGCTCGAAACTGGTAATGACTGGCTCCTAGCTGGAAACAGAGATGATCTCTGGATAGTATGGCCATTTTTATGTGGTAGTAAGCATCTTGGAGATCTATCGAGCACATCCAATTGTCTTTCCCTAAAAAGGGAAGTATCGACTGAAGTGTGACCATCCGAAACTTCTCTTTCTTGACAGATCTGTTTAGTCTGCTGAGGTCTAATATAGGCCTCCAGTCTTCTGTCTTTTTTGGAACTAAAAAGAATCTTGAGTAAGTTACGGATCCTATCTGGTCAGTTGGAACTGGTTGGATGACTCTTTCTGTTAGCAACGATTGGACCTCTATTGTTGCCTTTTCCCTGTAACTGGTTGGAATGTCCGGGATTTTTCTTGTCAGTGGAGGGAGTGTGGCGAAAGGAATGAAATATCCTCTGGAAATAATACTTTGTACTCAGTTGTCGTTTGTAATTTTGAGCCAGGCGTCTGGATACAAAGATAAGCGACCCCCAACTGCCTCCAGAGTAGGACAGTTGGGCATCCTTTCAGGAGTGCTGGTAGGGCTTCCCAAAGAAGTGATCTCTGTCGCCCTGGTTTTGCGGACCCCCTTTGCTGTGAGGGGGACGTCTTCCATTACTGCCCCCTCCTCTGCCCCTGTAGAGGGGTTCACCATGTGTGTCCTGAAAGGCTCCTTGGGCTTTTCAGAACCACATCTTTCCTCCCCTTTGACCCCTGGGGTAGGGTCTGGTAGGGGTGGAAAAACGGACTCCGATGGCAGACAGAGTCTTTCCTTCCTGCTCACACCTGGTGAAAGTTTCTGTAACTTTGAGCCCGAAAAGGGATGAGTCATCAAAAGGGGAATTTATGAAGGAGAAATTGAAGGGCTCCACGAAGGAACACAAGCGCATCCAGGAGTGTCTCCTAAGAGCAGTTCATGTACCCGCTGCCCTGCTCATTCCATCAGCTGCATTTGAAATGAGACGCATGGACAAGTTAACAATAGAGTTGAGGGTAGCAAGCTGGGAGGTAACTTTATCTGAACCTCCTGCAGCTACTGTACCTTGAAGAGTATCTCCCAGCTTTTTAAGGAGATCGCTTTGCAGTCTAGTGAAATGGGTTAGATAGTTGAGCGAACACAGTGCAAAAGTCGCTGAACTGTAAGTGCGCTTCCCATATCTATCCATGATCCCAGAATCTCTGGTAGGAGGATGGATAGAAGTTTCTTAAATTTCCTTTTTGGTGGCTGCTGCTACCACCGTGGCATCAACTGGCACACCTTTGGTCAGAAAGGATTTGTCCTGGGGAGCAGAGATTAATTTATTAGGCCTCCTGGGAACAGGCTCCATGGTGTCCAGAGACTCCCATGCCCTTCGTGAGACCAGCTGCAAAAGCTCATCAAAGGGCAGAAAAGTATAGTTGTGTACACTTACCATAAATGTAGATGTTCGAGTGTATTCACTGTTGCAGTCATTACATTTGGGTAATCCTGCTGGCAGGATGCCCACAGTCGGCCTGAATTCCAAAGTCTTGGGTCTGCGTTGGCTGTCGTCGCCCCTTCCCTGACGTCAGGGGTATAAAAGAAGCAGCCAATGCCATTTTCCTTAGTTCTTCTTGCCCCAGATGCCAGCTGCTCCCTAAAAGGGTAGCCAAAATTTATATCTATATGCTGCGGTGGTGGTGCTGCGGTAGTGTTGTCGCCTCACAGTAAGACGCTGTCCGGTTCGATTCTCAGCTACAGCGTTTTCTGCGTGGAGACATGCGTGAATGGGCGTACCTTCTTTGAAGGTTGTGCGTCAGGGCTGGCAACTCGGCAAGTAAAAATCTATCTGCCAATCATTAGCGGACCGGAGTATCGCTGTGGAGACCCCTAACTGTGAAAAGCCGAAAGACACAACAACAACATATAAAATTACATGCAGCAATATAAACTTTGCCTTCATCCACAAGCAAATACACCACATAGGTTGTATAAATCAGAGAAGGAACGATAGTTCCATCAGAAGAAAAGGAGGAATGGCGGGTGGGTAACCTGGACTGCAACAGTGAATACACTCGAACATCTACATTTATGGTAAGTGTACATACACAACTGTACTATGTTCTTCGTGTTTTACTGCTGCAGTCATTACATTTGGGTAGATTCCCAAAGCTATGGTTGGGAGGCTGGAGCTAAACAGCATTAGAAGTGGCTATGAGACCCTGCAGAACTGCAGTGGCAAAGCCTGCCCTGGATTTTGAGTAGAGTGGCAGATGATAGTGCTTTGTAAAGGTGTGCACTGAACTCCACGTAGCTGCCTCTAAAATGTCCTTGGTTGGTACTCCCCTGAGAAAGGCTGCTGAAGTGGCTGCAGCTCTGGTGGAATGTGGCCTAAAGTCCTTAGGCACTGGCTTGCTATGGTATAAGTAGCAGAAACTAATGCAGTGGCCTATCCACTTTGAAATAGTCTGCTTTGAGATAGCCTTTCCTTGTGATCCTGCAGTATATGCCACTAGTAATTGCTCTGTCTTTCTGAAAACTTTGGTTCTGTCCAAGCAGAATCTAAGCTGTCTGTGTACGTCCAAAGAATGCAGAATTCTTTCCCCCTGTGGATTTGGATAAAAAGTTGGCAGATGAATGGTTTGGTTAAGAGCCACACTGGACAACACTTTAGGCATAAATGTTGGGTTTGTCTTCAGGGAGACCCTGTCCGGATAAAAAGTGATAAAAGGTTCCACAGCCATGAGTGTCTGTAGCTCTGAAACTCGTCTTGCAGAAGTTATTGCTAGGAGCAGAGCTGTTTTCCAATATAAAAACTTTATATCAGCAGTAGCAGCTGGCTCAAAAGGAGGCAGGGTGAGTTTTTCCAAGACATACTTGAGGTCCCATGCAGGCATTGGTGATCTCCTTGGAGGCCTTAAATTTTTGGCTCCTCTGAGGTACTGTTTTAATAAGGGATGAGAAAAGATTGGTGGCTCTGCATTGTAATGAGCTGAAATGGCAGAGGCATGAATTTTAATAGATGAGAAAGACAGGCCTTTGTCCAGCATCTCAGTTAAGTATTGTAAAATCTGAGGAATATTTGGCACAGCTGTATCTGTTCCTTGTGCCTGGTTTCAAGCATAAAATCTCTTCCATTTACCAGCATAAGATCTTCTAATACTAGGCCTTCTGGCTTCCAAAATGACACCCATCACAGCTTTGCTGAGAGGTGTGTTTTGTATGACTACATTATCCGCCATGCTGCCAGGTTTAAAGTCCTGAGCTGGCTGCGCAGGATCTGATTGTTTTGCTGGGACAGTAGATGCGGTACTTGAGGTAAGGTCCAAGCTGGGCATTGAGACAAGCTTCTTAATATTGGGTACCAGTGCTGGCGGGGTCAGTCTGGTGCAATCAGTATCATCTTTGGCTTCTCCTGTCTGACCTTTAGGAGTACCCTGGGGAGGAGAGGCAGAGGGGGGAAGGCATATACTGATAGGTTTTTCCAGCTGAAGGATAGGGCGTCTACTTTCCATGCTTGTCCGTGATAAATCCTTGTGCAGAATCTCTTTAGTTGGTAGTTGTGAGGGGAGGCAAATAGATCTATGTCCGGGCATCCCCATTTCCTTGTTATCATGCTGAAGACTTGTGGATCCAGCTGCCCCTCGTGGGGATCCATGAGGTTTCTGCTTAGATCACCTGCCAGAGTATTTTTCCTTCCTGGCAGGAATTGTGCCTGCAGATGTACTTGGTAAGTCAATGCTGTGTCTCACAAAGTCTTGGCTAGTCTGCAAACGGGGTAAGAATGTGTGCCCCCTGCTTGTTTATATACCACATGACCGTGGTGTTGTCTGTCTTTATCAGTAGTTGTCCTGGATGAAGTAGGTCCTTGAAGGCTGTCAGGGCATTTTGAACAGCTATCATCTCTTTTTGATTGATATGTAGATGCGTTTGGTTTGAGGTCCATGTTCCCTGAATGCATCTTCCTGCCATGTGGGCCCCCCAGGCATAATCTGATGCATCCGTTGTTAGTGTCTGCCTGGTTGGGGGTAATGTGAACAGCTGTCCATTGTTTTGGTGACAAGCCTTTGCCCACCATCGAAACTCCTGTTGCAGGCAGGGAATGAGAGTAATTATAGTTTCTAGGCTGTGGCAATGTTGAGTCCAAACACTTTTTAGGTACCACTGAAGTTTCCTCATATGGAGTCTTGCATATGTAATTAGTAGAATGCAGGATGCCATGAAGCCCAAAGCCTGCAGAATTTTTCTTGCAGATAACTGGGCTTTTGTTGCTAACATTCTGAAATAGGTAGTCAGTTGCCTTTGTTTGTCTGGTGTGAGATAAGCCATCTGGGCAGTTGCATTTAAGCTTGCACCCAGGAATATTACCTCTTGAGAGGGTACTAGTTTTGATTTCTTTTCGTTGACTGTGTACCCTAGGCATGTTACAAGTGTTTTCACAAATGCCAGATGCTGTAGAAGGATGTCCTTGTTCTCTGCTTGAATGAGACAGTCGTCCAAGTAAGGATATATTTGTATTCCTCTTTGTCTGCAGAATGCAATTACTGGTGCCAGGCACTTTGTAAAGACCCTGGGCGCAGTAGATAAGCCAAGGGGCAGTGCAGAGAATTGGTAATGCATTTTGCCAGCCTTGAATCTGAGGTACCTTCTGCATATTTGTCTGATTGGGACATGCAGGTATGCCTCCTTTAGGTCTAAAGTCACAAGCCAAGCGTTCTTGCCCAGCATGGGCAGAAGCTGCTCCTCGGCATAGCTCCTAGGCATAGCTCCTTGTGGTCCCCTGCAGAGTTCCTAAGCCAGCAGAGAGCAGAAAAAGCAACTTTCTTGATCATAAGTATTTTTTAAACTTTTTAGTTTGCATTTTTCGATCTTTTGAGCTTTTCGACTACTGTTTGTGCCTATATTACTGTTTTATTACCTTATTTTCCTGTTTTTGTGAGCTTATATTGTTGGTTACACTTGTGGGCTAAAGTATTGCTTAAAAGTAACAAACAGGCTAATACACTCAAGTGTACCAGCCTTTGATAGCAATTTAGTCGAAAACAAAGCATTTACTGCATTTTTTCTGTCTGCAAAAAAAAACAAAAAAAACAAAAATATATTTCTCCTTTCCTAAACTTTCCTAGCTAGTTGTTCCAGTGATCAGATTGTGCTGATCCCTGGGCTTTGTATTTGGTTTCTGTGTTCCTCCATGTTCTTGTGTGGCCAGAGGTAGTTTCTTTACTCACCAGTGGGAGTGGGGAGTACTGAGCTGCTTGTTTGTCCTCAGAGGCACTACTAAAAGAAGCAGCAACTAGTAATTCGTCGGCCATTTTGGGTCATTTCCTGTTTTTTCCAGCATCCTGCTATAAAGCACGCGTTAGCGCGGAGCTGCTACCGTTGCACACTAGGGCAGCGCCGGTTAATCAGATTTAAACTATTAGGGCTACCTAAAGTCCACTCTTCAAATTTTCCCTGAAAACTACCTTCCTCAAAGTATACTACTGTTCTATTTCGTGTATCCCACAACTATAAATTATCTCTACTTGACTCCCAAGTAGACTATTCTCTATCTGTATAGCGAAGCACTTGCTCCTACAATACTTATCACCTCGATACAGCACTCTTGTTATAGAAAGTACCCCAAAAAAGCAAACCCCATTTCTCGGTCACCCACATCCCCCAGAACCTTTTCTTAAGTTTTTCTGTCTATTCCTTCTAGCATGTCGAGGGATCAGTTGCTAATGTCCTCTCCTGCTCAGCTGGTGAACCTGGGAATATTGAGGCAGTGTTACAATTGCCTCATGTACACAGACAACCCTCTCCTCCTCCCACAAAACACAAATACATGCGAGAGATGCAACTATACGGCCAAACTGGAGGCTGAGCTCTCTCAACATAGGACTGGCATGACCAGACAGGAGGAGAAGGTAACCACACACACTATAGACCCAGTCTCACATAATACCATCACAACCTCAAATCATACACATAAACACACAAAGACATACTCGGAGGCTCTGATCAAAAATCTACCAAAACAGCAGAGGCCACCAAAGCAGACACCCAAACAACTACCACCTCAGAACACAACACCTGCAACACATAGACCACACAGTCAGAGTGTCAAGCAGTCACAGCCCTTAATGCCAAACACAATGCCAGACACACTAGTCATTGGTGACTCCATAGTCAGACACACTGACGTCCCGCTCACCAGACTGAGTAAGGAGAAGTTCACAGTAAGCTGCCTGTCGGGTGCTAGAATCCGCCACATAACGCATGCACTCAGGTCTCGCAACAGCAGGTACAAGTACGACTCAATCATTGTCCACGCTGGTGTTAACGACCTGAGACGTACCTCCTTGGACTACATGAAAAGAGACATAGAGGAGCTCTCTGATTATGTAGCCCAAGCAGGTATGACCCTGACCTTGAGCAGTATCCTACCTTCACCAAGAATGATGCCACAATACAGAGATAAGATGATCAGCTTTAACAATTGGCTTAAACTCTGGTGTCATTCAAAGGGGATCCAATGTCTGTCTGCCTGGGATGACATGCTGGACAAGCCACGCTGCTTCAGGGACGGCTTGCACTTGTCACCCTGGGATTCCGGATTTTGGCAAAGGCTCTTGCCACCCCATAGTGCCTTTTTAGGCAAGGCTCAAATTCTAAACCTACCACCCTAGAACAAAACAAAGAAAAAAAACTAAGGGTAATGCTGCTCAATGCCAGAAGTCTCAACCTCAAGATGCACGCACTCGAGGCCCTTCTCAGTATGGAGAACATCGATGTCTGTGCTGTGACAGAAACCTGGTTCAAGGCTCCTGAGAGCACCCCAGCACTATCAGGTTTTACCTCATATCATGCGTTCCGGCCCCAAAACCCGGACAATACCAAGGAAGGAGGAGGGGTATCCATATTCATCAAGGACACCCACACCTCAAGATAGGTGGCATCGCACGATGCATCGGAAACCATCCAGGTGCAATTAACCATAGGCAAGACTGCTCTGCAATTTGTAGCATGTTACAGGCCACCCTCGCAAACTCAGGAACCTCATATGGCCTTCCTGAAAACACTGGAGGGGATAAATGTATCTCCGAACACCATCATACTAGGTGACTTCAACTACCCTAATATAGACTGGGAACACTACTCAAGCCCAAACACTCTAGCCCAAAAGTTCCTGGAATTCATAAACTCAAATGCCATGGAACAACTAGTCACCATCCCCACAAGAGGAGAAAACATACTTGATCTCATCATCACGAACATGGGAGCACAATGTTCAACGCCGGAAGTATACCCCTCACTGGTGAGATCTGATCACAAACTAATCTCGCTGGAGATCCTCATCCCGCCCCACCGAAATGAAAAAGACCACAGTAAAGAACTTCTCGAAAGCCGACTTCACACTTCTAAAGACTAGTGTGGTCTCCTTTAAGGCCCCTGAGCCGGCGGTTAACATTACTCAAACTGCTGAATCACTTACAAATGCCTTCTACCAGCACCTGCAGGGCTGCATGGATCAGGCAATCCCAAGCAAAACAAAGACTCTTTGTACCAAAGGCAAGCGTCCAGTCTGGTGGACCCCAGCCATAAACAAACTCTACAACAAAAGGAGAAAGCTACTACAAGATAGAGCAAAATCCTTAAAAGGTAAGACACCACTGATCACTATAAGTAAAAAGCTAAGAGCTCTCATAAAATCATCCAAAGCTAATTTTGAGAAAAAATAGCTAAGGACTCTAAAGACAACCATAAGGCATTCTTTAGCTATGTCAGAAACCTAGGAGGAAACTCCCAGATATGCTCAGAATTAGTTCAAAATGATGTGAAGATTACTGATCCTACAGACATTGCCAACATACTGGCTGACAGGTTCAGTGCAAACTTCTCCCCAAAGGAGAGATATCTATACCAAATGATTGTAGCCCCCAAACATCTCTAACGCCCAGGTGAGAACTGCTCTCTCCAAGGCAAAGAACACAGCATCCATGGGACCTGATGGTGTCCCCGGCTGTGTGCTCCATGAACTCAACGAGGAATTAAACCCACAGTTAGGACAGCTGTTTAATCTTAGTCTCACCTCTGGATACGCACCCAGGGAGTGGCGCACAGCGACTGTGGTCCCACTCCACAAAGGCGGTGCCTCCACCGACCCTGGAAATTAACGTCCCATTAGCTTGACAAGCCTTATCTGCAAAGCCATGGAGAGGATCATAATGGATCTCATAAATAAAGACATAGGGAACTTGCAGACTTTGGATCCAACCCAGTTTGGCTTTGTCAAAGGCAGATCATGCCTTTTAAACTTGGTTGACTTTTTCGAAACAGTCACCAAGGCCATTGACGAGGGAAAGGCAGTCCATACAGCCTACCTAGACCTGGCGAAGGCTTTTGATACAATACCTCACTTGGGTATCACTGAAAAACTCATCAACCTAAATGTAAACCCATACATTACAAGATGGGTTGCAAACTGGCTGAGTGACAGAACCCACAGGGTCAGAGTTGCTGGCGCCATGTCAGACTCAAAGCCTGTCACAAGTGGTGTCCCACAGGGCTCAGTCCTGGGCCCACTCTTGTTTGGCATCTACTTTTCTGAAGTACAAGCAAACACAGGAGGGTTATGGCTGACAAAGTTTGCAGATGACTGCAAACTGGGCGCCGTAGTTGAAAACACATCCGACACAGATATCCTTCAGAGGGGTCTCACAGAAACGGATAACTGGTGCCAGAGCCATGGCCTAAAGTTAAATGCCAAGAAATGCATAGTCATACCCTTCGGGAAAAATAAGGCTACCCCTAGCTACCATATAGGTGGCAATCCCCTGAACACAGAAGAAGTTATTAGGGACCTGGGAACCCAGGTTGACAGTAGCCTTTCATTCGACACTCATATTGCTAAAGTAGTTAGGAAGACCTTCTACATTGCCCACCTTATCATGAAGGGATTCACATCTAGATCAAGGGAATTCATAGTCTCCCTATACTCATCACTCATCAGACCAATGATCGAGTACAATGCCCCATTCGGAATGTATCTGACCCGACACTTGCAGCAGCTGGAGAGGCCACAAAGTTCCTCACCAAAAAGATAAAGGGTCTCAAAAATCTGTCTTATGCTGCCCGACTGAAAGAACTCCAGTTATATTCAGTTGCTTACCGCTTGCTCAGAGGTGACCTATGCCTGACATACAAGGCCATGTCAAACCCAGATTTGATGAACATGCTTCATCTCAAAAAATCTAGATCCCTCAGAGCCACAAGGGCGGGAGACTTAAACCTCGACACTGTTATTAATAGGACGTGCTGGAGGGATAGATTCATCACCCAAAGACTCCCTATGCTGTGGAACAAAATCCCGGTTTATGTGAGGCAGAGCACCTCTCTGGCCTTGTTCAAGAGGAATCTTGAGCAATGGATGGGAGATCGCAGATACACCCCAGGGGTTACCTCAGTGTCACTGCTCGACAGAGGCACAGCAAAATAATGGGCATAGTTTCTCCAAACTAAAGGGGTGGCGTAAGCCACAAAACTATGGGCAAGGCTTATAAATGCCCTCGGGCAGATAGCCTAGTATGAACCTATGAACCTATAAAGTCAACATTTTGAATTTTGGTATATCCAGGAATGTGTTCAGAATCAATAGGTCCAGTATTGGCCTACAGGCCTTGTCCTTTCCTTTCTGGGTACCAAGAACAGTCTTGAGTAAAATCCTTGTCCCCGCTCTTGCTCTGGCACTTGCTGAATGGCCCTCATGATGAGACTTGTTTTTGTGCCTCGGCCCATTGATTTTCTGGCAGATCTGGCCAGTCGTTTGTCTTTGGCAGGGTATGGAAATGGAACTTGTAGCCTTGTGACACGATATTTAGAACCCACTTGTCCTGGGTTATAATGTGCCAATTTTGAGAAAAAAGTGCAAATTTTCCCCCTAAGGGCGCTGCCAGGAAATAAGTGCTTGGTGCAAGCAGGGGGAAGTCATTGGGACTGTTTCCTGTAAGGCTGTGATTTGTCTTCTCCACTTTTGGAGGTAGAAGCACTCCATTGCTTTGACCTGTATGAACCTTGCTCCTGGGATCTGCCTCTAGGGCGTCTGGGTGTGCCCCTTTGAGGTCTCTCTGACACAGGAAAGGACCAATTCTTTGTTGGCCAGTGTCTACTAAACCTAAGTGGCTGTACTTGTCAGAAATCTTTGACCGTTTGCATAGATTTAGCCTTGTCCTCCATTTTCTTTAACACCTCTTCTGCCTTAACACCAAACAAAGAATCATGCTTTAAAGGTGCATCTAATAATTTAACATGATCAGGCAGATTTTGTTCCTTTAACCAAGCATGCATTCTAATTACAGAACCTGTAACTGCGGCCCTGCAGGAGGCCTCTAAACAATCAAAACCACATTGCAAAGTATGTTTTCCAACTTGTTCAGCTGCATGCAATATATCCTGCATTTCCTTGTTTTCTGTACATTCAGAGTTTAAAAACATTTTCTGTTTAAGCAATGCCATGACATGTTGCTGACATTTGAGCATATGGAACTGACAGTTTAAAGCCCTTATAGCCAAGGTAGCAGACGTGCAAACCTTTTTTTCCCCATCTATTCAGTGCCCTAGAATCCCTGTCAGAAGGGGTAGGGTTTTTTGCAGTGGAAGCCTTAACTCCTTTAGGACCCTGAGAAATAGTTTCTGGATCTGCAGCAAGGTTTTTAAAAAGGAATTTATGTGAGTCAGGAACCCTGTAATATCTGTCAGGCTTAACAGGAGCTGGAGGTAAGGAGTCAGGGGTAAAGCTAGACTCCGAAAACACATCATCTACAATGTCTAACACAGGGGGGATGGCTAGTGGCTTGTGCTGAGGTAGTAACAGAAAATCCCTGAGCCTCTTTTTAGATTCTGAAAAATCTTGGCTTTCCAGTGGAAATGCTCCCTCATGGTATGTAAGGTATCCCCAAAAGAATAGTCCTCAAGAGGAGAAGATGAAGGCATAGATTCTTCAGCATCGGAATTCTCATGGTGGGGAAAAGAGTATTCCTGATCAGAAGAGGAATCAGAAGAAATGGAAACCTGATCTGAAGATTCATGGTCAGTCTCTTGCCTAGGCCTCTTATCAGGAGGGGGATGGGAACCCCTGATCAAGGTAATCAAGTCTTTGCCATTTTGAGCATCTGTTTTTTGGGCATGCAGGCCTGTCCACATGGCTCTTGAATTTGCTTCTTTGCCTTTGAAGGTGCTTTAGTCTTTGCCTTTGAAGTTGGTTTAATGTATAGATGTTTGGGTCTGAATACACCCTCAGAAGCCGGTGCCTGTTCAGCGGCTCCGGACCCATCTGAAGGATTAGCGTCCGAGGATCCAATACCTTGAGTTTCCAGCAGCATGGCCGTCTCCATGAGGGATTCGGTAGCGGACTGCGACTCTAAAGTAGCGGTCGTCAGGGGCTGCGAAAGCACCTCACTGAGAACCGGTGAACCGGTGACTGGCTTAGGAGAAGCTTTGTCGTCGGTTTTGGGCCTCAGCTGTCTTTCTTTTTCTTTCTCTTTGCGTTTTTTGTGAACTCTGGTAGTCGGATGGCTTTCCGACGACATTTCTGGATAATTAAACATGCGTCCAAAGTAGTTTAAAGCAAAATCATTCTGATGCTTAATAGTGCGTTGGTTAAATCTAGCACAAAATCGACAACCCAAAAAGTTATGATCAGGGCCTAGGCAAGGAATACAGTAAGAATGAAAGTCCTTATGAGGTATTTGCTTCCCACAAGAAATGCAATTATTAACTTTTTTCTGACATCGGTTCTGGAGCAAGAAAAAAGTTTCCCCAATGGGGTACTTAGCTTTATAGAAGACTTCGGATCTGAAATTCGAACTCGAAAATCTCAGGAGTTGGCCGACCGGCACTTGCGAACTGCTTCTGCTTCGGGCACCGCGCGGCAAGAAAGACTAAAGAAAATGGCGTTGGCTGCTTCTTTTACACCCCTGATGACCTGACGTCAGGGAAGGGGTGACGACAGCTGACGCAGGACCCAAGACTTTGGAATTCAGGCCAACTGAGGGCAACCTGCCAGCAGGATTACCCAAATGTAATGACTGCAACAGTGAAACACGAAGAACATCACCCAAGAGGTGGAGGGCTGAGACCCGAAAGCCTTCAGGAGAACCTACTCATCATCAATAGGATTGGTGGACTGCCAGTCACCCCTCTGCCTAAGGATTTCTAATATCTCAGCAAATGAGATATCCTCAGAGGGGGACTGTGGAGACCCTTCTGATTCATCCAAGTCGGTATCACATGTCAAGGACTCCTGTGGGAAGTCTAGATGCTTCCTCTTACAGATTCTCTTCCTGGGAACCTCTTCAGTGGGGACTTCTGGTGAGGTCTCGGAAGAGCAGGAGCCACCAATGGGGTTTCCTGTGGCTCTGGGTCTCTACGCTTGGCAAGGATCTGTGAAGCAGAAGCAGACACAGGCGCTTTAGGGGAGGAGGTAGCAGGACCTGAAGAAGTAGATGTCTTGGGAGACATAACTCTCCTCATGGCTTCAAAGGCACCTTTGCTGCAATGCAAAGGGACCGATGGATCCAAGGAAAACGTCGATACCACTGGCACCGGGACTGTGGGCTCAAGCCAGATGTAGGAGCTGAGCTGAAGCTCCGAGAGGCAGAGTCGGAACCGACAAGTTGGTCCGACTATCCTCCCCGAACCCGACCAGTGAGTGTCGGTTCGTAGATTCCACGATTGGCACAGAGGACGTCAGAGTAAACAGAGCCGAAGACACTGGAGCAGGCATCGGCTCCAAAGGCTCCATGATTAATGTCAGACTCCTCCAGCTCCAAGGACCAGTATGGTTCGGAGGAGGAAGTGTTGTAGCGGGTAAGAGGGTCTTCAGCTCCAAAGCCACTTGGGTTGGAGCCGATAAGAATTTAGCAAAGTCCAGTGCCTGTAAAAGCTTCTGCACCACACAATCCACATCCAAATCGGAAAGTCTAATAAAAGACTGAGATGAGTGGATAGAAGGTGGTACCGACTGTAGAAGTGGAGACTTAGGCACATCGGATACTGGTTTGAAAACTGGGGACTGGCTCCAAAAGGATAAGACGGTCAGCTCCAATGTCTGTGGAACTGCTGTCGAAGAATTTTTAGATTTTTTTCTCAGAAGTCTTGGACTTACTGGATTCATCTTGGTCGCTGAAAGCTTCTAGGAATGAAGGTTTAAGTAAACATCTGTCAATCAATTTTCTCTTTCTCTCGTGAAGAACCCTAGAAGAGAAAGAATGGCATATGGAGCCGCTTTCTTGGAGGTGCAATGCTCCCAAACAATAAACACAGTTTACGTGACTCTAAAAACTAGATAAAAAGAAAGAAAAACCACACCAAGTCCAATAATAACCATATTATTGGACTTGGTATGGTTTTTCTTTCTTTTTATCTAGTTTTTAGAGTTTGTTTTTTGGTCTTGGTTATACAGTTTATGTGACTGTCAGTGACAGACATTTTCTGCCCACATTTAGGGCATTTTTTAAACCCTGACTTAGGGTGTTCACCTTTATCATCAACCATTTCAAATACACAATGCCAAAATGGTGCTGTAAAAAAATAGACACACCCAACAACAATTAAACAATAACAACTGCAAGCCTTTCTAAAACTACAGGCTAAATATTAATCACACACAAAGCTATATAAAAGCACACAACTATTATATAACTACTAATGCACACACTTTATCTACACTCTAAGAGAAAGTATTTTAAAGTTGTGACAGAAAGGTCACTTTCTTAACTCTAAGACTAAATCTAAGCTATCAGCACACAACTAATCTAAACAGTAATAAAGAGAAAACTAAGCCTAAATAAACGAGGTAAAATACAAGATAAAGAAATGTGCACACCAAGGGAAGGGAACTACACAAAGCTATAAGAGCTTATCAAAATATCTAAAATATCTAAAACAGAAATTATTTATGAAAAATATCAGATATTTTGAATAAAGAAGAATTTTTACTAGCCCATTCTAGCGAGAACCTCCGATCTATTGCAGTGGCACACTAGATCTGAGGTAACTCTAGGTGCATGATGGGATAAGGACTTGGCCTCGAGCTATCTGAAGACCTTAAGCTTTGTCGTAGGCCGACTTGGAGCCGAGGATCGGCTCTTAATCCATCTGTAAGAATTACTGTACTGCTCTCTTACTAGTCTAATTCTGTACAGTAACAGACTATAGTTGTGTACCACTTCGGATCATACTGTGATTGTAAGTTATACCTCTTCAGCCCTTATACTGTTACTATACTGAAATCACATACTGCTCTCTCACTATAGTAACGCTGTGCTTTTCCAAACTATAGCTGTACATTACTACTGGATTGGACTGCATTACATTTTTTGACATGATGTTATAAAGTACCATGATTTGCAAGAAGAAACTAGAGCAAAGTGGAAAAAAGAAAGCTAGACAGTTCCAGTAGTATTAGAAAGTACAGAATTAATAAAAAATCATTTTCAAGTGTACTTAAATTTGCTATCAATACATGTAACCTTGCATGAACTACAAAAGGAAACAATTTTGGGTATATTGCAGGTTTTGAGAAGAGCACTCTTACCAGACATCAGAAATGGGGGAAATACTAACTTCTTTGACTTTAGTCATACTCTGACTCAGGAATAGGGTCCATTCCTGTCATACTATTAGAAACCCAAAACATTTATGAAAATTAAAAGAAAAGGAAAAAAAACAGTCTTGTCTTTCGGCTTTTCACGGTTAGGGGTCGCCATAGCAGAACTCCGGTCCGCTAATGATTGGTAGTGGATTTTTACGGTGCCGAGTTGCCAGCTTGACACTCAGCCTTCAAAGAAGGCATACCCATTCATGCACGCACCTATTTTCATGTCTTTAGACATCTCTTGACCGTGGGGAGGACATACAGACTCCACACAGAAGGTGCTCCAGCAGAGAATTGAATGGGAGAACCTTTTGGTTAGAGTTGTTGCCTCACAGCAGGAGGTTCTCCTGTTCGATTCTCCTTTCCTTTATATCATATTTTTGTCCCAGATTGATATTTTCTTGGTGCTGGAGCTTTTCCTTTTCTTAAATGTTGCTTTTGTACATTTATTAAGACCAAAGGGCATTCTTACATAATCCGAGAAAGTTCCAATTATTTGTACTTGCACTTTCAGTTCCTCATCTGATAAACTACAGTTTTAAGTCATCCACAAAAACCAGATGAGAAGTTTTTTATACAATGTTGGTTTCTGGGAGACAAACTGTAACCAAGGCCTAATCTGTTAAGTGAACAGCATAATGGGTTAAGTGTAAAACAAAACAGCAGTGATGACAAAGAATCACCCAGGAATTTTTTTTTTGGTCTCCTCGGACCTCATGTTTACTCAGTGTCCATGTTGGGTCTACCAACTACTTACTCTTCAATCTCCCTGGACTTATGTTTTTACTGGGGCCAGTCATGGATCCTGAGAGTATCCTGGAGGCTTGGCACATCTTGCTTCCATTCAGGGGGATTTTTTTATAATCTATCCACTCCCGTTCCCTACCCCCCATGCTCATTGATTATGTCCCAGGGCACTGTGGACCACGCTTCCCCTTAGTGAGTGTACTAATGAGCACCTTCCCACCTTGGATGGGCATGCCCATCTCTTACCTGCTGCTCTATCAGTCTCCCGAGGCACTAAGTGAACGAGGTTCAGCTGGGCCATACCCCCTTTTGAATTTTTATCAATGGGGTTATAATTTTACCTTTGTCACAGCTCATTTGCAAAGTGATTTGCTAGTGTTTTACAGTTACTACAATGTAATTGGTCAATGTAGCATGTATTTTACTCCATTGTCCACAAACGACAGATGCTGTCAAATGCTTTTTTGTAATCTATCCATGCCATACTTTTTCCTTTTTACCAGTCTATACTATTTCTCAGTGGGTTCAAGTAGATGCTGCATCAGTTTTAGTGCATCCAGACCTCACCTAGCATAGCTCCTCCACAGCATGCTTTATCTACCTAACACATTGTCTCTGCTTACTGACTAATTTGGCTTAGTACATAATTTCTTCTCTCCGTAATTCAACCCATCTGGTGAATGTTGAAGCCCAGCATACTTTTATCCATTCTGCTGTCAGCATTACAGCTCTTCGTATTCTGAGACAGTACAGAAACTGCCTAACGCTGACAACCTACCAACTACTACTAGGCCAGCATGACATGATTTGGGAGAGGTGTAATTAATTACATGCCACACACATGTGAATTTATGTGCTTTTACCAGTCATCTCAACAAAACAAATGGCTGGTAAAATCACATAAATTCACATAAAACTCCATAAGACCACACTAAAACAATATACAAAAGGGTGTAAAGAAATCACTTTCTTAACCTCCAAGAATCATAACTACGTGCTTTGGCAGAAATCTACTAGCACATTTCCATCATACTCATCTAATTGAATCATCCACTATATGTGTGTCCATTTAGAAATGTCCTAGTAATGGATGACTGCATTTTTGGGAATATTGACTACATTCTTAGGGCTGGGTAAAGGCAGGGTTACAGCACATTTCCAGTGCAGGGATCCTTGATGCCATACAGACCTTAGAGAATAGGAAGGAGGACAAATATGACTACAACCATATGGTGGCTCACAAAGGTGTGAAAGAACTAAGGTACTTAACTGAGAAGCACATGGAGCACACTATGCAAGTATGAAGTGCAGGTAAGACTCTGACCCTGCGAGGAACTCAACTTTCACTCAGAATACCACCTACATACAAACAGAAGGCAATTAATTGGCTTAAATAACTAGCTAGATAACTGCTGCCTTTATAGAGGGATCTTGTATGTGTCAGCTTGGGTGGAGATGATGAAAAGCCCAACTTACTTCACCAAGAATGGCCTGGACCTTGCATTCCACAGGGTCTGCATAATGTCCAAAACATCTGCTTCCTCCATTAGTGCCTTTTTAGTTTAAGTACACTTCTGGACATTACAACATAACAAAATGTTTTAGTAAATTTAAATCTGGAGTGCATAAATGTAACTCTTCTCAGTCTTGTCTTATAACAAACAGCTGGATCACGAGACTCTCCTGCACTTGAACTCTGTCACATCTTTGCTTTTCACAGAGAACTAATTTCATTGTAAAGTCAGCACTCCCTCTTTTCCATGTTTCAGAAAACATCAAATATTCAGACCTGCACTGAAGTATCAACATTTGTCAGACACCCAATTATCTCTACAAAGATTGCTCATGGCCCACAAACAGAATTTGCTGAAAGTTAAAATAGCCTATACAAAACAAATTATCAAATCTTCCCTGCTGCAAGTCACTTTCCATGTCACTGAAGGACCAAGAAAGATATTTAAATGTGTTTACTATACTACAAATAAATAAAAATATGCTTCTGATTGGTGATTTCAACTATCCATCAATTAAGTGGAATACCTCTAACAAAAAGGTTTGGTTATGCTCAAAGATGTCTAGACTCCCTTGCGCAAACAGTTAATCGACACACTCAAGGTCATAATCTTCTAGACATTGTCTTCACTAACACTATACCTGCTTGCACTACTCCTACACTATCCTCCTCTCTGGCCAAATCCAATCATAATTCGGTAATCCTCTCCTTTAGAGCAGCTAAATCCTCCACAACAAACACCTCTGAATTCAGGGACTTTAAAAATGCAGACCTATTAAAAGTATATAACAACCTCTCAAAATTCAACTGTAAGATTTTCAGCCACCATATAGTCTCAGCTGTCACTTATGCCAATGAATTGTACTCACATCTAACAAATATCTTAAACCAAAAGGTCCCGATCAGAACCAAATATTCTGAGGAATGCAAAAATAAACCACCTTAGTGGAAAGCCAATATTAGTATATTTAGTATAATTATTATAATTAATATTAGTATTATTAGTATAATTAGTATAATCTATAATAAACAACAACTAGCTAAGACGTCTAATAAACCAAAATCTGCACACATTAGACACAAACAAAAAGATCAGCAAATAAATCTAAAAGTCACCATAAGAATGATCAAAGAGGAAGACAAATTAAGGCTAGCATGCAAAGCCAAGGATAATCATAACTCCTATGAGTTAATTCATAATGGTATTACCCTCTTCTGCCTTACAAATACTGCTAATATCTATCCATCTATCCATACATCCAGAACCCCTTTTCCCATTTCTGCACATGGGGTCAGGGTGTCACTTAAACAGTGACAATCATCTAGAGTCAAGGTTCACACCACCGAGTGGCTTGTCCTGCCTTGGTCACATACTGCTAATATACCTGTAGATAAATTTAGTGTCAACTTCACACCAGAAATAGTCACGGAAGTCCTGCAAACTCCCAAGTCGCTTCTGCCCCTCAAGATTACTACAAAACACGCTGTAACTGCACTCTCTATAGAGGACCTAACAATATCCCTGGTTGCTTAATTAACACCACCAAACTCACCCTCTTTAACATCCTCCTAAAACTGTTCAGCTTAGGCATAGCCACAGGGTTTCTTCCTGAGGCACAGAATACATTTACAACCATGCCCCTTCACAAAAAGGCCCAACATTAGATCCCAGGAATTGTACACCAAGCGGCCTAACAAACATAATTTGCAAAGCCATGGTACGTATCATATTGGATTTCATAAAATATGATATAAAAAGTATTGTATTGCTCTATACTCACAACAATATGGTTTTGTCAAAATGGAATTGCATATATTAAATTATTCGAACGTCTGTGAGAAATTCACCAGGGTAGTAAACAATTGCAAAGCATTTCACTTTATGTCTGGATGTACTTAGCTTAGGTCTTAACTGTAAATAGGTTTACTTAAAGACTTAAATGTAGACCTTTACGTTGCAAAACAGATAGCAAACCGGCTGACAGATAAAATCCATGCAGTGAAAGTAGCAGATGCCACCTCAGAAAGTAAAAACAAATGTGACTACTTTTAAATTATACAAATGAAATTTATCAATTCATACCCAATAAGCACCCTCCCTCCTTGGATGGGCATGCCCATCCCTTCCCTGCTGTTCCATCCATCGCCCAAATCACTAACTGAAACCAGGTCAGCTGGTCTGTAGTTAGGACTTTATCCCTCTATGCCACTAGAGTGGCTTACGGTAAACAAATCTTGACAGCACCTTACAGTGTAGACAGCACCCTACTCCAGAATAATGCTCAGAGTTTTTGGTATCTTTGTAGACAACTTTCTATCCTTTAACCACCTTGTAGCAAGAGTAATCAGTAAATCCTTCTATCTAGCCAAATAAATAAGTAAAGAACTCTCATCTATGTCAAAATGAGTTTTAATTCCTCTATAGCATACCTAAATAAGACCAATTACAGACTGTAATACCAATTTTACTGTGTATCTATCCAAACACATTATGCAGTTAGAAACACTCCAGAGGTTCCTAATTAAAAAGAAAACAACATTAAAGATACTCAGCTACTAAGAGAAGCTTGAAGCTCTGCCCCTATAATCTGACTTGTGCATGGTCACTTATATCCAGCACTTCATACTATTAGGGACGCAACCCTTCTTGAGCTCCCACATCTCAGCAAAATATATGGTTCAACAAGCACTCAAACATAAAGATGAATCTGCATCAACAAAAACTAATGCAGACTGGAGAGAGAAAATCATTAATTAATACAGCTATCTGTAAAAAAGCATACATTACAAATAAAAGAAAGTGAGGGTAAATTTTCCTGAGGGTAAATTTTGAAGACTGGATGAGCGCATGTCAATGAACTCTAGAAGGCAAGAGATGCCATATGGGGGTGGGTACTGACAAGATAATTATGGTCCATAAATTAATTCTGCCTTGTAAACTCTATGAAGCTATGAATCTGCAAACATATCATCTGTACATATGGGTTGAAGGCAATCCTATTGAATTACAGTTCACTTGAACACCTTTCAAAATAAAATAGATCAAAAGATAAAGTTCTCAAAAAGCAGGCAAAGTCTACATTCCACTCTTTTTTCATTCGGGGGGGGGGGGGGGTAAGCTCCGAGTATGCCTCACATGTATGCTAACTTAAATATACTAACTCCAAGATTGAGCAATACAAAATACCTTACTTGGTATTCTGCCATCTCCTTGCTGTTAGCACTTAACCAATGCACACCCCTTTGATATGCATGTTATTTGATCACTTGGATTTGAATAACATGCATTTGACATGAATGCAAGTCAATGGCATATTAGCGTCTGGATTTCATACTTGAAATGTTGAGACACGCTGTAGTGAGTCTCATAATGCGGAGACTGAATGGCTGAAAAAACAGACATATATTCTAAGTTTGATATCGTTATTTCTCAGAATATTCCCTTTTTTTCTGAGGTATGGTGATCTTGGCATTAGCATATAAAATTTGGGGAGGGAATCAAACCCGCCACATCATGGTGTGCAAGTCGGTATTGTCTCCTGCAAAAAAAAAGTTTAATGGTGAAGAATGATGTTTGAGATTTGCACTTCTCCTGCATTATTGCAATTTGTTCATAGGTTCATAGGTAGGTACTAGGCTATCGGCTCGAGGGCCTAAGTAAGCCTAGCCAACAAGGTTCCCTGGCTTATGCCACCCAAGAAAGTTATTTTCCTGTGTCACTGTCGACCAGAGACACAGAAGTGATCCCTGGGGTGTATTTCCTATTTCCCATCCACTCATCAAGGTTTTTCTTGAAGAGTGCTAATGAAGAATTTTGCTTGACATAGATGGATAGCCTGTTCCAGAGTATGGGAAGTCTCTGGGGCAGGAATCTATCCCTCAAGCATGTCCTGTTTATTGCAGTGACAAAGTTTAGGTCCCTAGAGCATGTAGCTCGGAGGGATTGGGATTTCTTTAGGTGTAGCATGTCCAACAGCCCTGGGTTTGACATAGCTTTATATGTTAGGCAGAGATCACCTCGGAGAAGGCGATATGCTATGGAGTAAAGCTGGAGTTTTTTGAGACAGTCAGTGTAGGGCATCTGTTTGAGGCCAGTAATCCTCTTTGTGAGGTACTTCTGTGGCCTTTCCAGCTCTGCTGCAGATGTCTTGTGAGGTATATTCCAAAAGGGGCATTATACTCTATAATGGGTCTAATGAGTGTCGAGTAGAGGGGAACAATGACCTCTTTTTCCATGGATGAGAAACCTTTTATGATGAAGTGTGCCATGTAGAAGGAATTTCTGACTACTGTGACTATGTGACTATTAAAGGACAGACTACTGTCCACCTGGGTCCCAAGGTCTCTTATCACACATTCTGTGTTAAGTAGACTGCTGTCTATGTAGTAGTTCATGGGTACAGAGTTTTTACCAAAGGGGATGACCATGCACTTTTTGGCATTGAGCTTGAGGCCATGGCTCTGGCACCAGGCATCTGTCTCAGCGAGGCCTTTCTGCAGGATTTCCACATCATTTTGGGGACTCAACTATGGCTCCTAGTTTGCAGTTATCTGCGAACTTCGTTAGCCAGAGGCCTTCTGTGTTAGCCTGTACTTCAGAGAAGTAGATACCAAACAGGAGAGGTCCCGGGACTGAACCCTGTGGTATTCCACTTGTCACTGGTTTGAGGTCAGATTTGGGGTGTGCAACCTTTACAGTGTGGGTTCTGTCAGTGAGCCAGTTGGCAGCCCATCTTGTGACATAGAGATTTTAACCAAGTTTAGTGAGTTTAGCTATAATTCCAGAATGGGGGATGGTGTTGAAAGCCTTGGCGAGGTCAAGATAGGCTGTGTGA
This sequence comes from Protopterus annectens, assembly GCF_019279795.1. Taxonomy (NCBI): domain Eukaryota; kingdom Metazoa; phylum Chordata; order Ceratodontiformes; family Protopteridae; genus Protopterus; species Protopterus annectens. The sequence continues at coordinate 1,848,207,237 of NC_056731.1, forward strand.
ACCACCTTACCCTAATCTACGGCTTTGGTGACTGCCTCAAAGAAGTCGATCAGGTTCAGAAGGCATGATCTGCCTTTCACAAACCCGAACTGGGTGGGATCCAGAGTTTGGAGGTTACCAATGTCTTTGTTTATGAGTTCCATGATGATGCATTCCATGGCCTTGCAGACCAGGCTCGTCAGGCTAATAGGGCGATAGTTCCTGGGATCAGTGGTGGCTCCCCCTTTGTGGAGTGGGATAACTGTTGCTGTATGCCATTCAGTGGGCACAAAGCCTGATGTGAGGTTATGACTGAACATGTTGCTTAGGTGGGGAGCCAGTTCGTTCTGAAGTTCGTGTAAAATGCAGCCTGGGATGTTGTCCAGTCCCATGGATGCTGTGTTTTTTGCTTTAGACAGTGCAGCTTTTACCTGCGTAGTTGTGATTACAGGGACTCTGCATTCTTCCTGTATAGACATGAGCCCTTTAGGGGGTGGGGGGGGGTAAAGTTGGCACTGAACCTATCTGCCAGGATGTTGGCAATATCAGTTGGTTCTGTAATTTTCGTGCCGTTGTGCTGTAACTCAGAGCAGATCTGGGTGTTGCCATTGAGATTCTTGACATAGCTATAGAATGCTTTGTGGTTGTCCTTAGAATCAGTGATGATTTTGTTTTTGTAGCTAGCTTTGGAGGATCTTATAAGGGATCTCAGCTTCATACTGAGGCTGACCAGGGAGCTCCTCCACTCATGGGATTTTACTCTCTTTTGCAACTATTTCTTCCTTCTGTTGTACAGTTTGTTTACGGCAGGGGACCACTAGATTAGCTTCCTTTTTTTGGAGGATAGAGTCTTGGTTCTGTTTGGGATAGCACGATCCATGCACTTGTGTAAGTGCTTACAGAGTGCATTTGTGTAGGACTCAGCAGTTGTAACTGCATTGTCCATCTGCATGGGTGTCATGAAGTTCACCACTTCTGTCTTAAGAAGCATGAAGTTTGCTTTGGAGAAATTTTTTACCGTGGTTTCCTTAATGGGGGATGGGGGCGGGATGTGGATATCAAGGGTGATTAGCTTATGGTCGAATCGGATCAACGAGGAGTTGACTTCAGGTGTGGAACACCGGTCACTCATGTTGGTAATGACTAGGACTAGGATATTGTTGCCCCTGGTGGGGGTGTGGATAAGTTGATCCAGGGCACTGGAGTTTATGAATTCCAGAAAGTGTTGTGTGAAGGAGTTGGTACATGAGTAGTTTTCCCAGTTAATGGTGGGGTAGTTGAACTCGCCCATTATTAGGGTGTTTGGTTGAACCCAAACATTTTCCAGTACATCAGGAAAAGAGGAGTGGGAATCCTGGGGCATGGTGGGGGATCTGTAGCAAGCTACAATTTGGATTGCAGTTTCATAGGTTCATAGGTTAATACTAGGCTATCTGCCCGAGGGCATTTATAAGCCTAGCCATAGTTTTGTGGCTTACGCCACCCCTTAGTTTGGAGAAACTATGCCCATTATTTAGCTGTGCCTCTGTCGAGCAGTGACACTGAGGTAACCCCTGGGGTGTATCTGCGATCTCCCATCCATTGGTCAAGATTCCTCTTGAACAAGGCCAGCGAGGTGCTCTGCCTCACATAAACCGGGATTTTGTTCCACAGCATAGGGAGTCTTTGGGTGATGAATCTATCCCTCCAGCACGCCCTATTAATAACCGTGTCGAGGTTTAAGTCACCCGCCCTTGTGGCTCTGAGGGATCTAGATTTTTTGAGATGAAGCATATTCATCAAATCTGGGTTTGACATGGCCTTGTATGTCAGGCATAGGTCACCTCTGAGTAAGCGATGCAACTGAATATAACTGGAGTTCTTTCAGTCGTGCAGCATAAGACAGATTTTTGAGACCCTTTATCCTTTTGGTGAGGAACTTTTATGGCCTCTCCAGCTGCTGCAAGTGTCGGGTCAGATACATTCCGAATGGGGCGTTGTACTTGATCATTGGTCTGATGAGTGATGAGTATAGGGAGACTATGACTTCCCTTGATCTAGATGTGAATCCCTTCATGATAAGGTGGGCAATGTAGAAGGTCTTCCTAACTACTTTAGCAATATGAGTGTCGAATGAAAGGCTACTGTCAACCTGGGTTCCCAGGTCCCTAATAACTTCTTCTGTGTTCAGGGGATTGCCACCTATATGGTAGCTAGGGGTAACCTTATTTTTCCCGAAGGGTATGACTATGCATTTCTTGGCATTTAACTTGAGGCCATGGCTCTGGCACCAGTTATCCGTTTCTGTGAGCCCCTTCTGAAGGATATCTGTGTCGGATGTGTTCTCAACTACGGCGCCCAGTTTGCAGTCATCTGCGAACTTTGTCAGCCATAACCCTCCTGTGTTTGCTTGTACTTCAGAAAAGTAGATGCCAAACAAGAGTGGGCCCAGGACTGAGCCCTGTGGGACACCACTTGTGACAGGCTTAGAGTCTGACATGGCGCCAGCAACTCTGACCCTGTGGGTTCTGTCATTCAGCCAGTTTGCAACCCATCTTGTAATGTATGGGTTTACATTTAAGTTGGTGAGTTTTTCAATGATACCCGAGTGGGGTATTGTATCGAAAGCCTTCGCCAGGTCTAGGTAGGCTGTATGGACTGCCTTTCCCTCGTCAATGGCCTTGGTGACTGTTTCAAAAAAGTCAACCAAGTTTAAAAGGCATGATCTGCCTTTGACAAAGCCAAACTGGGTTGGATCCAAAGTCTGCAAATTCCCTATGTCTTTATTTATGAGATCCATTATGATCCTTTCCATGGCTTTGCAGATCAGGCTTGTCAAGCTAATGGGACGGTAATTTCCAGGGTCGGTGGAGGCACCGCCTTTGTGGAGTGGGACCACAGTCGCTGCGCCACTCCTGGGTGCGTATCCGGAGGTGAGACTAAGATTAAACAGCTGTCCTAACTGTGGGTTTAATTCCTCGTTGAGTTCATGGAGCACACAGCCGGGGACACCATCAGGTCCCATGGATGCTGTGTTCTTTGCCTTGGAGAGAGCAGTTCTCACCTGAGCGTTGGAGATGTTTGGGGGCTACAATCATTTGGTATAGATATCTCTTCTTTAGGCGGGAGGGTGGGGAGAAGTTTGCACTGAACCTGTCAGCCAGTATGTTGGCAATGTCTGTAGGATCAGTAATCTTCACATCATTTTGAACTAATTCTGAGCATATCTGGGAGTTTCCTCCTAGGTTTCTGACATAGCTAAAGAATGCTTTATGGTTGTCTTTAGAGTCCTTAGCTATTTTTTCTCAAAATTAGCTTTGGATGATTTTATGAGAGCTCTTAGCTTTTTACTTATGGTGATCAGCGGTGTCTTACCTTTTAAGGATTTTGCTCTATCTTGTAGTAGCTTTCTCCTTTTATTGTAGAGTTTGTTTATGGCTGGGATCCACCAGACTGGACGCTTGCCTTTGGTACAAAGAGTCTTTGTTTTGCTTGGGATTGCCTGATCCATGCAGCCCTGCAGGTGCTGGTAGAAGGCATTTGTAAGTGATTCAGCGGTTTGAGTAATGTTAACCGCCGGCTCAGGGGCCTTAAAGGAGACCACACTAGTCTTTAGAAGTGTGAAGTCGGCTTTCGAGAAGTTCTTTACTGTGGTCTTTTCATTTCGGTGGGGGCGGATGAGGACCTCCAGCGAGATTAGTTTGTGATCAGATCTCACCAGTGAGGGGTATACTTCTGGTGTTGAACATTGTGCTCCCATGTTCGTGATGATGAGATCAAGTATGTTCTCTCCTCTTGTGGGGATGGTGACTAGTTGTTCCATGGCATTTGAGTTTATGAATTCCAGGAACTTTTGGGCTAGAGTGTTTGGGCTTGAGTAGTGTTCCCAGTCTATATTAGGGTAGTTGAAGTCACCTAGTATGATGGTGTTCGAGATACATTTATCCCTCCAGTGTTTTCAGGAAGGCCATGTGAGGTTCCTGAGTTTGCGAGGGTGGCCTGTAACATGCTACAATTTGCATAGCAGTCTTGCCTATGGTTAATTGCACCTAGATGGTTTCCGATGCATCGTGCGATGCCACCAATCTTGAGGTGTGGGTGTCCTTGATGAATATGGATACCCTCCTCCTTTCTTGGTATTGTCCGGGTTTTGTGGCCGGAACGCATGATATGAGGTAAAACCTGATAGTGCTGGGGTGCTCTCAGGAGCCTTGAACCAGGTTTCTGTCAAAGCACAGACATCGATGTTCTCCATACTGAGAAGGGCCTCGAGTGCGTGCATCTTGAGGTTGAGACTTCTGGCATTGAGCAGCATTACCCTTAGTTCTTTTTCTTTGTTTTGTTCTAGGGTGGTAGGTTTAGAATTTGAGCCTTGCCTAAAAAGGCACTATGGGGTGGCAAGAGCCTTTGCCAAAATCCGGAATCCCAGGGTGACAAGTGCAAGCCGTCCCTTGCGAAGCAGCGTGGCTTGTCCAGCATGTCATCCCAGGCAGACAGACATTGGATCCCCTCTGAATGACACCAGAGTTTAAGCCAATTGTTAAAACTGATCATCTTATCTCTGTATTGTGGCATCATTCTTGGTGAAGGTAGGATACTGCTCAAGGTCAGGGTCATACCTGCCTGGGCTACATAATCAGAGAGCTCCTCTATGTCTCTTTTCATGTAGTCCAGGGAGGTACGTCTCAGGTCGTTTACACCAGCGTGGACAATGAGTCGTACTTGTACCTGCTGTTGAGAGACCTGAGTGCATGCGTTATGTGGCGGATTCTAGCACCCGACAGGCAGCTTACTGTGACCTTCTCCTTACTCAGTCTGGTGAGCGGGACGTCAGTGTGTCTGACTATGGAGTCACCAATGACTAGTGTGTCTGGCATAGTGTTTGGCCTTAAGGGCTGTGACTGCTTGACACTCTGACTGTGTGGTCTATGTGATGCAGGTGTTGTGTTCTGAGGTGGTAGTTGTTTGGGTGTCTGCTTTGGTGGCCTCTGCTGTTTTGGTAGATTTTTGATCAGAGCCTCCGAGTATGTCTTTGTGTGTTTATGTGTATGATTTGAGGTTGTGATGGTATTATGTGAGACTGGGACTATAGTGTGTGTGGTTACCTTCTCCTCCTGTCTGGTCTTGCCAGTCCTATGTTGAGAGAGCTCAGCCTCCAGTTTGGCCGTATAGTTGCATCTCTCGCATGTATTTGTGTTTTGTGGGAGGAGGAGAGGGTTGTCTGTGTACATGAGGCAATTGTAACATTGCCTCAATAATCCCAGGTTCACCAGCTGAGCAGGAAAGGATATTAGCAACTGATCCCTCAACATGCTAGAAGGAATAGACAGAAAAACTTAAAAAAAGGTTTTGGGGATGTGGGTGACCGAGAAATGGGGTTTGCTTTTTTTGGGGTACTTTCTACAACAAGAGTGCTGTATCGAGGTGATAAGTACTGTAGGAGCAAGTGCTTAGCTATACGGATAGAGAATAGTCTACTTGGGAGTCAAGTAGAGATAATTTATAGTTGGAGGATACACTAAATAGAACAGTAGTACGCTTTGAGGAAGGTAGTTTTAAGGGAAAATTTGAAGAGTGAACTTTAGGTAGCCCTAATAGTTTAAATCTGCTTAACCGCTGCTGCCCTAGTGTGCAACGGTAGCAGCTCCGCGCTAAATCACGCTAAAGCGCGCTAACGCGTGCTTTATAGCAGGGGGCTGGAAAAAACAGGAAATGACCCAAAATGGCCAACAAATTACAAGTTGCTGCTTCTAACCATTCCTCTGAGGACAAACAAGCAGCTCAGTACTCCCCACTCCCACTGGTGAGTAAAGAAACTACCTCCGGCCACACAAGAAAATGGAGGAACACAGAAACCAAATACAAAGCCCAGGGATCAGCAAAATCTGATCACAGGAACAACTAGCAAGTAAAGTTTAGGAAAGGAGAAATATTTTTTTGTTTTATTTCAAACAGACAGAAAATTGCAGTAAATGCTTTGTTTTTGACTAAATTGCTGTCAAAGGCTGGTACACTTGAGTGTATTAGCCTGTTAGTTACTTTTAAGCAATACTTTAGCCCACAAGTGCAATCAACAATATAAGCTCACAAACACAGGAAAATAAGGCAATAAAACAGTAATAAAGGCACAAACAGTAGTTGAAAAGCTTAAAAGATCGAAAAATGCAAACAAAAAGTTTTAAAAAATACTTAAGATCAAGAAAGTTGCTTTTTCTGCTCTCTGCTGGCTTAGGAACTCTGCAGGGGACCACGAGGAGCTATGCCAAGTTGTCTAATGCCAGAAAAGCCCGCCAAAGCGTGCTTTATAGCAGGGGGCTGGAAAAAACAGGAAATGACCCAAAATGGCCAACAAATTACAAGTTGCTGCTTCTAACCACTCCTCTGAGGACAAACAAGCAGCTCAGTACTCCCCACTCCCAACTAACCTTCAGAGTTAGTTGCACTTGGATAACCTCAGATGCATTATGCTGAGCAACTACCCTGGAGGTGTGGATATCCTTAATGAATATGGATACACCTCCGCCTTTGGTGTTCCGGTCCAGGTTACATGGCTGAAAAGTGTGGTATGAGTTACAGCCTGGTAGTGCAGGGGTGCTCTCTGGAGCCTTGAACCAGGTCTCAGTCACTGCAAAGATACTGATGTTCTCCATTTTAAGGAGTGCTTCGAGTGAGTGCATTTTGAGATTTAGACTTCTATCATTGAGCAGCATTACTCTCAGTTTTTACTTGCCTGTTCCTGTTACGGTGGTGAATTTGTCATTTGAACCTTGCCTAAAAAAGGCACTATAGGGGCGGCAAGAGGCTTAGCCAGTATCCGGAATCCCAAGGGCGACAGGTGCAGGCCATCTCTGGCAAAGCATCGTGGTCTGTCGACCATGTCATCCTAATGTTATGTATATTAGAGTGTCAGCATTTCAAATACCAGCTTTTAAATAGGGAGCCTTATATAACATATAGTATACCTATCTGCCCATAGTGATTCATTACAAACTACTTCTGTCAGCAGGCATATTACTGATCACAGTTCAACAAATACATACTGACCCACAAATGAAAGACAATGAATCTGCACCTGTAGACACAAGCAGTTGCAACACTTCTTACAGTGTAGCCAATAACAATATTGCTGAAGACCTACCTAATATGTACTGGTCAGGAGAATACGCATATAACTGCTGCAAAAACAAAAGCAGCATTGTATGCAAAAAAAAAATTACAACAGCTACATGCAAAGTTGACACAACTGTGTACCACATCAATGTAAATAAAAGATAATATGCTTCATGTGAGTGGCTCTGCAACCCCCAATGTGAGGGTTACTCCCCAATATGCAATGTGAGGGTTACTCCCCAATATGTCTTTACTTACGCATGCTAACTCCATGGTATGGTTCCACACCTGTGACCAAACAGAATTCTCTAATACAGCATGCTGATCAGCTGTGAGTCTAATGGGTAGTGATGCTTTTGTAACCAGTCCATAAAACAAGCAGTCAATAGTACTGACTGCTACAATACACACATATGTATATACACACACATACATTTGGTGTGATAAAAAGATGCACCTGATACACTGCTTGAATAGTGTTTATCTATACTCCTGATGCATCTCTAAAAGTTTATCTACACCCTTTGTCTTTTTTTCCATGTGGTTCTTACCTTTCTATCTAACTATCAGTTCTCTCACCCATGAAACTCAGCCCATTCACTCCATATCAGTGACATGTGGTCACTAACCGAGGACTGAAATGGCTGGAGGAAGTCATTATTCAGACAGGGATGAAGGCTGCTTGTGTCATGGTCATCTGTGGATCTGCAGTCAAACCCATCAAAGACCACCCAGACTAGCAACCCAAGGAACTTGCAAATGAGGGGTCACTACCACAAGAAATTATTTTCCTGCCTTAAACACTGTGGCTGTCATTTCTCCTGACCTGTCCTAGAGACGATCTATAAACCTTCATTTACATGGACATCTGAGGCATTTATACCAGTCCCTAACACTATCCTCAAGTGCCTGATGTGGGCACTCATATCACCACCACTGTGTGCTATTTCTTCCCCATGGTTGTTACCATTCATGCACTAATGAATGCTACTGTCACCAGCATACTGGCAACTAGTTCATATCCCCAGTTTACGCTATTTTTTTTGTCATGCAAGCCACTTCTCCCTACCCCCAGGATGGGACAACTGATGACAGCCATCCAATGAAATCCCCCACTAACTCTTCCAGAGCCCAAGCTGCCAATCAAACTTGAATCATACTCAGTAACACAGAGCATGGCAGTTTACCTGCATCCTTTGCAGTTCATCAACACTACTAAAATTACTCTAAAGCCAGCAAATTTACTCCACTCTCAAAGGGCTAAAGTAAACGTTCACATCAAACTTGACATGTTAAACAACTAGAGAAGCCCCAGTGATTCTTAACTAAGAAGATTTCAGTCTTAAAGACTCTGAGCTATCAACAGAGTTTAAGAAGCTCTTTCCCTCTACTCATAATCTTGGGGGTGATTTGTGCCTCATCTACTGCTCCATTACAGACCTAGTTTTCCTTGACCACCTATATCTCTCTAAGTCTAATGGCGCTTCATTATGCCTGCTACGCATAGCACCACAATGCCAACAATTTTTAGTGTTTTGATCTACAACCTATGGTTCCTCACTCCACCTCAATATTTTAACATCTGTCACTTTACACAGATTTAATGTGCATCTGCTTTATTTTGTTTTAAATGAGCCATATATGTCACACTAGTCTGAAGAACAGAATGTCAGACAGTACAAAACAATTCATATGAGATGGAAGGCAAACCTTTATCATGGACAGTTAAAGAAGCAGTGCTCTGCTGGGTTCCAGTGTCACACGTATAGTTTCCAGCATCCTCAGCTTTAAGGTTCTGTATTACCAACTCTGCAAATGTTCCTTTCTGTCTCATTTCATGCCTGTCACTTGGCTGAAGTACTGTGCTTCCCTTTTTCCATGTTATAGTAGCATCTGTTTTTGTCAGTTCGCATCGAAGTGTGGCAGTGCTTCCCTCTTGAGCTTCTTCATTCTGGAGTTCTTTTTTGAAAAACACTGGTACAGCTGGAAACAAGACAAAATAAAAAAAAAAAACAAGTCAGTGATGCATTAACAAATAAACAGTACTGATCTCAGGAATTTATATGATAAATATTTATACTGCTTGACTTATATACTTGTATATGTAATATACTGGTTCAGTAGCAGTGGTCAGGTTGGTTAGAGTTGTATAATGCTGTGCATGGAATCCCCTTCTCCAATCATTGCTCTCCATTTACTGACCAACATCTAAATATGCTAAGAGAAGCAGCAGTAGCCATGTGTTTTTTCCCCTCAAATTATGTCAAATACATACACTGGGACTTCACTCTGTTTACAACTTCATTACAGCATCAGTGCACCTGACAGAGCAACACAGAACTTTCTGCTTCATCAGTCTATCTTTAAAAATCCAAAAGACATAAAACTACAAAACATTTTGAATCCAGAGTAAAATATTTTCAAATTAGAATAATCAGTGGTTATGGAAAACAAATTTGCAGGAGATGTTATCAACATCAGAAGAAAGTTTCATAGCATTTAACACATTTTGAATGATGTACAACAGTTCAGCATTTGAGTAGCACATATAATATATTAAATATGAAGGTTTCTTTTTCACCTTGCTGGAAAATCTTCCAAAATATCACCTCAACCTGTTTCATCAGAATCTTGCCACAGTCAAAATCAAACTGACTAAAACAATTACTGTTAAAACCCCCCTTGAAAAAAAGGGAAACTCTGTAAAGCCATATTTGTGTCAAGTAGCAGCTACCACTGACCCCTATATATCAACAATGCAGTAAGGCCCGATGGAAAAATAGGGTCTGTGTCACATTTGCAAAATTTTTTGCATATCTCCTCTCTGCAGGACCAAGCTTGGAGTCTCCTCTACCTACAGCCAATTGGCCCGTTAATTTGGTGGTCACAGGAACCATGAATTCCCATATAAGGCAAGAACCCTAGAAGTCATTTGCTCCTGCTCAGGAATTCCCCATGAACTCATCCACTCGTGGGGAGAATCAAGTGGTAGGGAGGGACAAGGGACCAGCTTTGCAGGTCTTGTAGGGTGGCCTACCCTCTCCCCTTGTGGAGCGCCTCCTCTATAGAGGCTCTTTTGAGCTATGGTATAATTGAGCCTGTGGTAACCGCTCACATCCGTCTTCCCCTCCTAGCTCCTACAGGTACCCAAGCCACTATTCAAACATGGGTCACCTGCAGTGTAGTCGGGGCTTTATCTCTCAATGCTGTGGAGCGGTATGTATTTGCAAAGTTTTGAGCCAGTGTTTGCAAGATGAAATGCAATTAATGTAACTTTATCCTGGATCTTTCTTGCTTTACTATTACATAGTTTCCAATTTTAAAACTATTGCTGCTTGCAATGTCTAGTTCCGACTGCATATTCCATTATTTTTACTCTTTCTAGTGTCTTTTGAATTTTTTGCAGCATAGTCACTGCAATTCTTTTTTATGGTTGAAAGAATAAAACTATGTTTTAAACTTCATTTTGAAATAAATTGTGCAGGGAAATATCTTGTGGTACAGTGTGATGTGCCTGTATAGTTACTTCTAAAAATCTGGATGCATTGTTTCTGGCAGTTTAGTGCACAGGAATAATCCTTTGTATTGTTAACAAGCCTCATCCTGCAGTTGTGGGTTTGATTCTCTCAGTATTATTTATCTACTGTGTGACTCTAAGCATGACACTTAATCAGAGAGTGCTCATACATTGCTTAGTGGGGCTACTCAGTTAAAAATAACAAGGCATCTCTCTAAGTTCTTTCCTACTGCCTTCTCAGGGATGTCCATTACCCTTAAAAATGCCCCCCATGCTTATGGACAAAGAAGTGCTTTGTATAAAGCCCATGACTGAGATCACAATATTTGCAAATGAAAAAAGTGACTGTCTCCATGATTTTGCTATATCCTGCAATAATCAATTGTTTAACCAGGTTTATATATATAAAAAAAAGCTTTTTGGTCTTTTCCTGAAGTATTTGGTGGGACTTAGCCACGGTTATCAATGCAGTATCATCAGCATACTGAATGACAGTTGTGTCATTAACAGCACTGTAGAGATCATAAGTAAAAATGTTAAAAGTATGGGGCCCAAGACTAAGCCTTGTGGCACTCTGACTTTGTTGGACAAAGAGTGCCGATTATTATTTCTCCAATTTTACTACCTGTAGTTAGACAGGTAGCTGGAACCAGGTGAGGGAGGAAGTGTTAAGACCTAACAGTCTATGAAGAAAAATCTAATGGGATACAATGTCAACCTCCTTAGATAAGTCACTGAATAGAGAGTAAACAAAGTTTCCAGAGTCCCTGTGAAGGTTGATATGACGGGTGAAATTATGCAGAGCTGTGGTAGTGTTATGGTGTGTCCTGAAGCAGTGCTTGGCAGGGGGGAGGAAGTTGTTATTTATTAAGAGTTTGAGAAGTTGGGACTGTACACACTTTTCAAGAATTTTGATAATGGACAAAGAATGGTTATATGGAAATAATTACAGGATTCAGTGGAGTCTCCTCCTTTGTGTAATGGAATAATTAGTGACTTTTTCCGGATAATGGGTACACAGTTTCTTTTGTATAGATCAGTTTTTAAGGCTAGAGACATGGTATGCTAAAGTCAAAGTCAAAGTAAACTTTATTGTCATACAGATCAACACAGAGGAAAAAGTGTGTATCACTGCACAAAATTTCGATACTCGGGCTCGTACCATAAGAATTATAGTTTAGAGAAGAAAGATTAATAATAATTTAAAAATACTGAAAACAGAAATCAAAATAAGATACTAAAAATAAATACAATAAAAAAATAGATAAAAATGTGGAAGTTTTTACAGCAGAAACAAAAACAATACAACAACAGGAACCGACTTAGTAGAGATATAAGGATCTATAACAAACAGTACTATAAAGAAAGAGGCACACATAAAAAAAAAAAAACTTACGGTTTACAGTTTCCATAGTGCAGATAGAGACGTGTAAAGTGAGCTATGTAGAGAGTTATGTAAATAACAATGACATATTGCACATAAATAATGTTTGTTTACCCATTTAGTGGGTTAGGCTATGGGTTTGTTGTTCAGCAGTCTGATAGCACGTGGAAAAAAGCTGTTATAAAATATGGATGTCCGGCATTTAATGCTTCTGTAGTGCTTCCTGGCTGGCAGGAGTTTGAACAGTCCATAGGCGGATGGTGTATATCCCTCAGTAGTTTTCGGACTCTGCCATAGCATCTGTTTGAATATATGTCCTGTAGGGATTGAAGGTTGGAACCAATGATTTTTGTGGCTTGTTTAATGATCTTATTCAGTGCCTTCTGATGAGCTTGAGACCAACTTCCATACCAGACAATGATGTTGCTTGTCAGTACGCTCTCAATCTTGGCTCTGTAGAAGGTAAGTAGGACCTGTGGGGGGAGGTTAGCTCTATGAAGTCTCCTAAGGAAGTGGAGAGGTTGTTAGGCTCTCTTTATAAGGTAGGAAGTTTTTGTGGCCCAACTAAGGTCTTGAGAAATATGTATCCCTAGGAATTTGGTAATATTAACTCTCTCCACTGTGGCACCATTGATGATGATAGGGGTGTTTGGCTTACTTACATTCCTAAAATTGATGATGATTTCCTTGGTTTTCCCAACATTTAGTGCTAAGTTGTTGTCAGTGCAGCAATAAACGAGTTGGGTCACTTTCTCCCTGTGGGCTCCCTCATCTTCCTTCTTGATAAGGCCGATTACTGTGGTGTCATCTGCAAATTTGATGATTCTATTTGAATGATACATAGCTGTGCAGTCATGTGTTATAATTGTGAAAAGAAGTGGACTGAGTAACCAAAAGAACTGGACTGCTGAAGAGCTCCACGTAGTACACCAACTTTTATTGACAATATTAACACTGGATTTAAACAAGGCGTTTTCGTCCGAGTATCCCCCAGCCTTCATCAGACATAACATAAAGTCATCCACATTCACATGTTTTATACAATATATTTAATTAATTAATGAGTTAATTAAAATCATTAAAGGCATACTATTCAGAAACAAGAATCATAAAAATAAATGTACTATAAAATGCTTACATGAGTGTGCTATAAAATGCTTGTATGAAAAAAGTTTAAAATACTAAAATAATTTATAACATCCAACAGTTAGAAATATTTAATCATAATAAAAAAAAATATTTCTTAAATAGTATAATAAAAATGTATATAAATAAGTATTGTATGCTACATAAAAAATAAATATTATATCAGCTGATCTATATAACCTAGTACTCCTATGTTAAAAATACAAACAATAACAGAACACATTTATAACTTGGCCGATCTAAGTTTTAAAAGGGGTAAAATGGAAATAAAATCATTCAACCCTGGGGGTCTATTGGCTTCCAGTTATCTGCCAAAAAGTTTCTCTAAACTCTAATTTAGTTTCCCAGGGAACCCCTCTTATTTCTATAGGAACCATTTCAATTACTGAAAAGAAGAACTGGGCATTGCTGCATTCCAATGTGTGTCTATACAGAGCATTAGTGTTGTTTTTCTTTTTATCATCATTTAACTGTTCATAGATTCTACGTTTTAGGTGTATCTCGGTTTTAACCACGTAGAAGGCATCACAAGACCCACATATAACTATATAAACCAGACCTTGCGAATTGCAATTGGAATAGTTGTTATTATGTATTGTACTGTTTCTTGCTTCTATATATAATTCTTCAACCTGTAATATATATTTACATTGGTTGCAGGCCCAACACTTAAAAGTCCCCCTCCTTTTGTGTGTAAAAACCTGTGAGTTGGCTGCATATTCCAGTACATTTGTAATATTTTGGCCTTTCCTGAAAACTACTTTAAGGGGTTTATTATTAAATACTTCCAAGTCTGTAAATTCAGAAAATGTTTTCCATTCCTTTTCTAGAATGGATTTGATCTGATATGCAGTCCCACTAAAATTAGTTACAAAGGCCCTACCAAAATCTTCTTTGGTAGTTTTCTGTGTTGGACTTTGTGTAGATGTAACAAGGCCTGTACCCAAAACTGGTGTATATTTGTCCTTTCTCCCTTGCATTACTTCTGTCTGTATATTGGTAATAAGGTCCATTTGTAATACCATACATTCATTCTGAAAATCCTGGTCACTAGATGTCATGTGGCTTACACGGACATACTGCCCTTTAATAATACTTTTTTTCTGGAATGAAGGATGTGCACTGCCGTAACTGATATATGTGTTGGAGAATGTTGGTTTTCTGTAAACAACTGACTTGAACCCATTCCCTGTATTTTGTATTGTTACATCCAGGTAATTATATTTCTCTGTTGTTACCTGATGTATGAACTGAAGAAATGTTGTAGTTTGTGACAAATAATTCATGAATTCCTCTAATATAGCCATATCTGCTGTCCAAAAAATACAGATATCAAGATATCGTGTATATAAATTCCAATATTTTGAGTAGGGACATGTTTGTACAAATTTATTTTCCCAAACCCACAGGATGATGTTTGCACAGGTGGAGCACAGCTTGCCCCCATAGCCACCCCTTGTTCCTGCCGATAAAATTCCCCTTCAAAAATAGGAAATTATTTCTGAGAACCAATTCAGCTGGCTCCAAACAAAGAAAGATGTAATTTTCAGAAGTATCTGTCCTCATTCTCAAAGCTTCTTCCAACCCCAACAATCCTATATCGTGTGGAATGGCCGAAAACAAATCTACAATAGCAATACATAAAAATGTAAGGCCATCCACACTGTATTCTGGCAAGAAAATCCCAAGAGTTTTTTAGGATGTGAGAAGCCCCCCCCCCCCCCCCCCAATATAGTCTTAAGTTTCCAGTCCAAAAATGTTGCTAACGGTGCTATTTTAGAACCCTCTGAAGCAACGGCTGGTCTAAATGGGGGGGTCTTCCACATCCTTATGGACCTTGGATATGCCAAATATTGAAGGGACTCTAGGCGAATTGTTTTCCAGATATGAATATGTCTGGAAATCAATCACCCCTTGATCAAATAAATCTTTCAATGCCAGATCAATTTTCCTATAAGCAATATTAACTTTGTTAATGGGAACCTAACTATATTTATTTTCATCGTGTAGGAGGGAGAACATTTTGCCTTCATACACAATTTTATCCATAAGGACAATACACCCTCCCTTGCCAGGTTCCACTACACGTACTTTGGGGTTAGAGCATAATTGGTTCAATAAAGTATACTCTTCTTTCGTTAGATTATTCCTAACGCGAGTCCTTTCTTGTTTTTTATATACACATTTCTGATTTCATTTTCTAATACATTTTCCAAGCTCCTTAATTGTAGATGTAACTGTGGGTTAAAAATACTACTTTTCCTAGGTATAATAGCATTAGATGTTGGTAATGAATTCAGATTGAACAACTGTTCTAAATTTATTTTCCTAATAAACAACTTAATGTCTATAATTGTTTGTGACAAACTGCCTTTTTTCATAGGAATATATTTAAACCCCTTCATAAATAAACTGAAAAATTCTTGTGTCACTTCTAAGGAACTATAGTTAAATATATGAAATCCTTGCCAGCTTGAAACATGCCAGGTATTTTGGGTATCGATTACACTAGTAACTTGAGTTCCTACCTGCATATCAATCTGCTGCCCCCTCCCCTCTGTTGGAGGGGGGCTTTGAAAAAATGGTTATTATTATTATTATTTTTCTGCCTCAATCTTTCTGATCTACGTGGGGATATATCACCATTATTGCCATTATTACTATCCATTTCTATTCTACTAGATGTTACTGGTTCATTACTATTCTGTCCTGATAGTCCAGGTTCTTTGAATGCTTCTGATTTTGTTCTTCTAATTTGTAAGTTGTTAAACTGGTACCTGAGTACCTTCCTCATACTCTTTCAGGTCACAATCTAATTTTTTACACTTTCTATTCAAGATATCATCACATTTTTTATCAATGGCATTCCTAATATCAAAATATTTGTCCTGTTCACTCTGCACACCAAATAACAAATCATTCTTAATACATACATTGAGCACGTCAATATGCTCCTGCAAAACCAACATTTCCCATTCATTATTGCGAACCATAGCCTTTAAAATCTCTAAACCACGTCTATCAAAAATGGCAATTAATTCTTTATAAAAATCAGTTCCCACTAAAACATTGTTCAGGTATTTATAAACCCATAGTCCTTTAGGCACAATCCCTTGCTTAATACACTCCTCCAAATAAGCATTTTCAATGTTTAAAGTTTTATATTTAGTTAAAGCCTCTTGTAATTTGTTAAGGCTTACTCTGTATGTTTCCATATTTCCAATGCTGGATTGTTGCGGCGTTCTTTTTTAAAAAAATGTGTTTTTGCTGCAGCCATTCATTCAATTCCTGACGAACTGGGCCATTGACATTGTCCGTTACCCTATTAGTTTTCTCCTGTGGGTCCACAGACTCTCCGTGTTGCCACAAAATCAAAGGCGTATTATTCCATGACTGCTCTAACTGTCCTGAGCCGTTATTAATGGCCGTAGTCTCTGTTTGGCATTAATGGGGCATGAAATCTTCCTGGTTCCCAGGCAAACTAGTGTTCGATAATAGCACAGCAACTCCTCAACCTACAGGAGTCAAGATCTCCATCAGCTAGGACAACTTCCCCGAAATTCTACATAGTTCACCCATTGCCTCGAAAGTCATTGGGGGCTACGTAAAGGTGAATTCGGCTCCTCAACAGGCTCCATAAATCAAAAACCAAGAACCACATGAACAAAGATGGCCCAGTAGAAGATA
Organism: Protopterus annectens; assembly: GCF_019279795.1. Classification (NCBI taxonomy): domain Eukaryota; kingdom Metazoa; phylum Chordata; order Ceratodontiformes; family Protopteridae; genus Protopterus; species Protopterus annectens. The sequence continues at coordinate 1,848,224,039 of NC_056731.1, forward strand.
CCAAGTAACCAAAAGAACTGGACTGCTGAAGAGCTCCACGTAGAACACCAACTTTTATTGACAATATTAACTCTGGATTTAAACAAGGTGTTTTCGTCCAGGTATCCCCCAGACTTCATCAGACATAACATAAAGCCATCAACATTCACATGTTTTATACAATATATTTAATTAATTAATGAGTTAATTAAAATAGTCCGCTGTGGTGGTGCTGCGGTAGGGTTGTTGCCTCACAGTAAGACGCTCTCCGGTTCGATTCTCAGCTAGAGCGTCTTCTGCGTGGAGACATGAGTGAATGGGCGTACCTTCGTTGAAGGTTGTGCGTCAGGGCTGGCAACTCAGCACGTACAAATCAACTGCTAATTATTAGCGGACCTGAGTTCTGCTGTGGCGACCCCTAACTGGGAAAAGCCAAAAGACACAACAACAATGAGTTAATTAAAATCATTAAAGGCAAACTATTCACAAATAAGAATCATAAAAATAAATGTACTATAAAGTGCTTATATGAGTGTGCTATAAAATGCTTGTTTGAAAAAAGTTTAAAATACTAAAATAATTTATAACATCCAACAGGCAGAAATATTTAATCATAATAAAATAAATATTTCTTAAATAGTATAATAAAAATGTGTATAAATAAATATAAATAATTATTGTATGTTACATAAAAAATAAATATTATATCAGCTGATCTATACAACCTAGTACTCCTATATTAAAAATACAAACAATAACAGAACACATTTATAACTTGGCCAATCTATGTTTTAAAAGGGGTAAAATGGAAATAAAAATCATTCAACTCTTGAGGTCTACTGGCTTCCAAAGTTATCTGCCAAAAAGTTTCTCTAAACTCTAATTTAGTTTCCCAAGGACCCCCTCTTATTTCTCTAGGAACCATTTTAATTACTGAAAAGAAGAACTGGACATTGCGGCATTCCAGTGTGTGTCTATACAGAGCATTAGTGTTGTTTTTCTTTTTAACATCATTTAAATGTTCACAGATTCTACATTTTAGGTGTATCTCGGTTTTACCCACATAGAAGGCATCACAAGACCCACATGTAACTATATAAATTAGATCTTGCGAATTGCAATTGGTATAGTTGTTATGTATTGTCTTGTTTCTTGCTTCTATATATAATTCTTCACCCTGTAATATATATTTACATTGGTTGCAGGCACCGCACTTAAAAGTACCCCTCCTTTTGTGTCTAAAAACCTGTGAGTTGGCTGCATATTCCAGTAAATTTTTAATATTTTGGCTTTCCTGAAAACTACTTTAAGGAGTTTATTCTTAAATACTTCCAAGTCTGTAAATTCAGAAATTTTTTTCCATTCCTTTTCTAGAATGGATTTGATCTGGTATGCAGTCCCACTAAAATTAGTCACAAAGGCCCTACCAAAATCTTCTTGGGTAGTTTTCTGTGTTGGACTTTGTGTAGATGTAACAAGGCCTGTACCCAAAACTGGTGTATATTTGTCCTTTCTCCCTTGTATTACTTCTGTCTGTATATTGGTAATAAGGTCTACTGGATAGCCCCTATCCTTGAACATTTTTTGTAATACCATACATTCATTCTGAAATTCCTGGTCACTAGATGTCATGCGGCTTACACTGACATACTGCCCTTTAATAATACTTTTTTTCTGGAATGAAGGATGTGCACTGCCGTAACTGATATATGTGTTGGAGAATGTTGGTTTTCTGTAAACAACTGACTTGAACCCATTCCCTGTATTTTGTATTGTTACATCCAGGTAATTAAATTTCTTTGTTGTTACCTGAAGAAACGTTGTAGTTTGTGACAAATAATTCATGAATTCCTCTAATATAGCCATATCTGCTGTCCAAAAAATACAGATATTCATCAAGATATTGTGTATATAAATTCCAATATTGTAAGCAGGGACATGTTTGTACAAATATATTTTCCCAAACCGACAGGATGAGGTCTGCATAGGTGGGGGCACAGCTGGCCCCCATAGCCACCCCTTGTTCCTGCCGATAAAATTCCCCTTCAAAAAATAGGAAATTATTTCTGAGAACCAATTCAGCTAGCTTCAAACAAAGAAAGATGTCATTTTCAGAAGTATTTGTCCTCATTCTCAAAGCTTCTTCCAACCCCAACAATCCTATATCATGTGGAATGGCCGAAAACAAATCTACAATATCAATACATAATAATATAAGGCCATCCACACTGTATTCTGGCTGTAATCTGGCAAGAAAATCCCAAGAGTCCTTTAGGATGTGAGAAACCCCCCCACCATATAGCCTTAAGTTTCCAGTCCAAAAATTTTGCTAACGGTGCTATTTTAGAACCCTCTGAAGCAACAACTGGTCTAAATGTGGGGTCTTCCACATCCTTATGGACCTTGGGTATGCCAAATATTGAAGGGACTCTAGGCAAATTGTTTTCCAGATATAAATACGTCTGGAAATCTATCACCCGTTGATCAAATAAATCTTTCAATGCCAGATCAATTTTCCTATAAGCTATATTAACTTTGTTAATGGATACCTGACTATATTTATTTTTATCCTGTAGGAGGGAGAACATTTTGCCTTCATACAGAATTTTATTCATAAGGATAATACCACCTCGTTTTGTCAGGTTCCATTACATGTACTTTGGGGTTACAGCATAACTGGTTCAATAAAGTATACTCTTCTTTTGTTGGATTATTGCTAATTTGTGTCCTTTCTTGGTTTTTATATACATTTCTGATTTCATTTTCTAATACTTTTTCCAAGTTCTTTAATTGTGGATGTAACTGTGGTTTAAAAATACTACTTTTCCTAGGTATCATAGCATTAGATGTTGATAATGAATTCCTATTGAACAACTGTTCTAAATTTATTTTCCTAATAAACTTAATTTCTAAATTGTTTGTGACAAATTGCCTTTTTTCATAGGAATATATTTAAACACCTTCATAAATAAACTGAACATTTCCTGTGTCACTTCTAAGGAACTATAGTTAAATATATGAAATCCTTGCCAGCTTGAAACATGTGAGGTATTTGGGTATCGATTACACTAGTAACTTGGGTTCCTAACTGTATATCCCCTGCTGCCCCTCCCCTCTGTTGGAGGGGGGCTTTGAAAAAATGGTTATTATTATTTTTCTGCCTCAATTTTTCTGATCTACGTGGGGATATATCACAATTATTGTCATTACTACTATCCATTTCTATTCTACTAGGTGTTACTGGTTCATTACTATTCTGTCCCAATAGTCCAGGTTCTTGCAATGCTTCTGAATATGTTCTTCTAATTTGTAAGTTGTTAAACTGGCACCTGGGTAATGGGTATTGTTTACCTTCCCCATATTCTTTCAGGTCACAATCTAATTTTTTACACTTTCTATTCAAGATATCATAACATTTTTTATCAATGACATTCCTAATATCAAAATATTTGTCCTGTTCACTCTGCACACCACATAACAAATAATTCTTAATAAATACATTGAGCGCATCAATATGCTCCTGCAAAACCAGTGGACTGAGTACACAACCTTGTGGAACCCCGGTGTTTAGGGTGATGCTGTTTGAGTGATGTTTTCCAGCTCAAACTATTTGTAGCCTGTCAGTCAGGAAGTCGAGGCTCCAGTTACATATTTTGTTTTCCATGCCTAGATTACTCAGCTTAGACAGCAGTCGTTTCAGAATTACTGTAATGAAGGCAGAGCTGAAGTCTATGAACAGCATAAGTACATAAATAGAAGTTATGTCCTTACCATAACGTTCCATGTGGAGTGTTCATCTCGCCTTTGTTCTTACACATGGGTTCGGAGCCGATCCTCGGCTCCGTGTCGGCCGCTTCCAAGCTCTGCATCGAGAAGAAGCTCGAGACAACCTAATACCCACAATCCCCCTCTGCTTTTACCTCAGATCTAGTTTGCAAGCAAACCAGTAGTCAGAGAGAGAGCACACTCATGCCAAAAATTACATAAAGCAAGAAATTATGTATAAACATATATATACACATGTACATCATACCTATACAACCACTGCAAATGCAGAAGCAGAATACTCCAGACCAGGTACCAAACTGAACGTTCTTCCTGAGGGTGGGAGGGTGGGAATGTAAGAACAAAGGCGAGATGAACACTCCACATGGAACGTTATGGTAAGGACATAACTTCTATATGTGAGAGTGTTCAATCTCGCCGTTTGTTCTTACACATGGGTAGCGTCCCCAGCTCCATGTTCCTGAGGAACTCACGGGAGAACGTTCTTGAGCACAGTGGAACCAAAGGTTGCCCTGTCCCTAGAAACCCTGTCCACTCTGTAATGAGAGATGAATGTATGTGGTTTAGCCCAAGTAGCAGCTGCACAAATCCTGTCTAATGGTAGGCGAGCTGCATGAGCCAGGGATGTAGACACTGATCTTGTAGAGTGTCCTTTAGGTTTGACAGATAAAGTTTGATTTGAAGAATCATAAACGTATATAATACAATCAGTTAGCCATTTGGAAAGAGTTCACTTAGTAACCGCTACACCTTTCCTGCTGTCAGCAAAGGCTACAAAAAGTTGATCAGATTTCCTGCGATCCTTTGTTCTATCCAAATAAAACCTGAGTTGTCTATGGACATCCAATTTGTGTAACATATACTCTAACTTATTAGAGTGATTCTTGAAAAAGGTAGGTAATTCAATGGACTGATTAATGTTATTGATAGAGCAAACTTTGGGGAGAAAGGATGGATTAGTGCGAAGAGATACTCTGTCAGAGTGAAAGATCAAATAAGGGTGTTTAATAGAAAGAGCCTGAATCTCAGACACTCGCCTAGCGGATGTAATGGCTACCAAGAAGAGAGTTTTCCACGATAAATACTTCAATGGACAAGAGGAGGCTGGTTCAAAAGGGGGCAACATCAATTTGGATAATAACAGGTTCAGATTCCAAGGTGATGTGGGAGATCTAACTGGTGGTCTAATGTGAAAAGATCCTTTTAAAAAGGCCTTACAAAATCTGTGAGCCATAATAGGTGCCCCACATTCTTCCACATGAAAGTTGGAAATGGCAGCCAATTGCACTCTTAAAGTGGCAGGAGAAGCTCCTTGATGGAACAATTCTGTTAAAAACTCCAATATCTTGTTTAACGGAGCTGTGACAGGGTCCAAATGATGTGAGTTCGCCCAGAAAACAAAACGCTTCCATTTACTAGTGTAGGTCTTTGTAGTGGAAGCTTTATGAGAAGCCACTAGTATATTCTGAACTGCCGGTGTAAGAGAATCAGACCTGGCTGTGGAAGCGGAGCAGCCAAGCTGCTAGATGGAGTGATTCGAGAGAGGGGTGAGGAACCCCTGACGAGTGAGTCAGTAGCCCTGGCTCTGGGTCCAGGATCCAAGGTTCCCGAATGCGGTGTTGCAAAAGAAAGGGGAACCAAATTTGACGAGGCCAGAATGGGGCAATGAGGATTATCGTCCTTTGTAGGTTGTTGGCTTTCTGCAGAAACTTTGCAATCAGGGGAAAGGGAGGAAAAGCGTACAGGAGATCCGGGGGCCAATCGTGCACCAGCGCGTCCCTGGGGACTTCCCCTGGAGGGGGTAATAGGGCAAAGTAGCTCCTGCATTTGGCGTTCATTGGAGACGCAAAGAGATCGCAGGAAGGCTGGCCCCACTTGCGAAAAATCTTCTTCGCAACTGACTGTTTGAGGGACCACTCGTGAGGCAACAGGATTGCTCTGCTCAGCCTGTCGGCTATGACGTTGGATGACCCCGGGATGTGCGTTGCGATCAGAAAGCGACCCGTGGACTCCGCCCATTGCCAAATTCTCATGGCCTCTCTGCTTAGCTGATAAGACCTGGTTCCTCCTTGCTTGTTTATGTACCAGACTACAGACATGTTGTCTGTCTGAACTGCAATAGTCCCTAGAGGAAGAAGGGGAGCAAAGTGTTGCAACGCTAGAAACACTGCCCTCAACTCTAGAACATTGATGTGCAGATTGTACTCTAAATTGGTCCATTCACCTTGGACTGTCTGTCCCTGAAAGATGCCCCCCCACCCTATCAGGGAAGTGTCCGTGGTTACCGTAGCTGTCGGCATGGGTAGCACAAATGGTCTTCCGCTGGAAAGGTTGCAAGTCTGAAGCCACCAGGCTAGATGTGATTTGCATGTGTTTGTAATCAGAATTTCGTGTGTCAGAGGTAGCTGTTGGAATGACCATTGTGCAAACAGTAGCCATTGTAGAACTCTCATGTGCAGTCTTCCCAATGGTATCGCAATGAGAGAAGCTGCCATGAGACCCAAGACCTTCAGAACCAGTTTTGCTGGGGATTTTCTGGATGACAGAAGGAGAGATATTTGACTTTGAAGTGAGGCTATCCTTTATGGAGGGAGCCTTAGAATTAAATGATGCGAATCTAATTCCGCTCCTATGAATAAGATATGCTGTGATGGCTGTAGTAAAGATTTTTCGAAATTTACGGAAATTCCGAGGTGAACACAAAGTTGTAGAGTGTAATCTCTGGCCTGTATCAGTTGACGCCGGGTGGTGGCAGAAAGGAGCCAGTCGTCCAGATACGGAAACACCTGGAATCCTAGGCGCCTCAGATGAGACGCTACCACTGCCATGCATTTGGTGAAAACCCTGGGGGCTGAGGTCAGACCAAAGGGCAGGGCTCGAAACTGATAGTGACTGGCTCCCAGCCGGAAGCGCAAATGATCTCTGGACGCCCTGGCCATTTTGATGTGGTAGTATGCGTCCTTCAGATCTATTGAGCACATCCAGTCGTCCTTCTGTAAGAATGGAAGGATCGATTGAAGCGTGACCATTCGAACTTTTCTTTCTTGACGAAGGTGTTGAGGTTGCTTAGGTCCAGAATCGGCCTCCAGTCCCCTGACTTCTTTGGAACTAAAAAGAACCTTGAGTAAGTTCCGAATCCTATTTGGTCCGCTGGGACTGGTTGGATGACTCTTTTTTCTAGCAGCTTTGAAATTTCTATAGCTGCTGGATCTCGCAGATGGGGCGGCACATCTGGGAGTCTTGTCTTTGGAATGGGGGTGGATAGGAATGGTATTCTGTAACCTCTGGTAACAACGCTTTTTACCCAGTTGTCTGTAGTAATGTTTTGCCAGGCCTGAGGGTATAAAGCTGCGACCCCGACTGCCTCCAGAGCAGGACAGTCGGGCCTCCTCTCAGGAGTGCTGGAAAGGTTTTCCAGGGGGGGGTATCCCTGTCACCTTGGTTTTGCGGACCCCCTCTGCCGCCAGGGTGGCGTCTTCCACCTCTGCCCCCTCCTCTGCCTCTAGAGGGGGCATCACCCTGCATGCCTGGAAAAGATCCTTGGGGTTTTCGAAACCACATTTTCCCACCGCGTTGCCCTTTGGGGTACGGTCTGGATGGGGTGGAAAAACGGACTCCAACAGCAGACAGAGTCTTTCCCTCCTGTTCACACCGGGTAAGGGTCTCCTTTACTTTTGGGCCAAAGAGAGTGGCACCATCAAATGGGGCGTTAGTAAAGGAAGACTTGAAGGCTTCCGCAAATGAACATAAGCGCATCCAGGATTGTCTTCGAAGAGCAATCGCTGAAGCTGCTGCCCTACTCGATCCTTCGGCTGCGTATGAGATCAGCCTCATGGATGAGTTAACAATGGATGTAAGGGTATTGAGATGTGCTGTAACTTTCTCTGAAAGAGCAGCATCTGTAGTACCCTGGAGGGTATCTCCCAACTCTTTGATTAGATCCCTCTGTAGACGTGTAAAGTGGGTCAAATAGTTCAGGGGTCGCTTAGAAAAAGCCGCTGAACTAAAAATGCGCTTCCCGTACCTGTCCATAGTCCTAGAATCTTTATTAGGCGGATGGACAGATGAGGAAGATTCCGACATCTCCTTTTTCGTGGCCGCTGCCACCACCATAGCGTCCACTGGAACTCCCTTTGTGAGGTAAGCCTTGTTTTGGGGTGCAGTAATATACTTATTAGGCTTTCTAGGGACTGGTTCCACCGTGTCAGGTGTCTCCCACGCCCTTCGAGCAATCAGCTCCATTAACTCATCGAAGGGCGGAGTGACCCAGGAGGAGGAAGGGCGAGCACCAAATGCCTTCAGCAAGACTGACTCATCCTCAGAAGGGGGAAGGGACTGCCAATCACCTCTCTGTTTTAGGATCTCCAAGATGTCAGCAAAAGAGACATCTTCTGAAGGTGACTTTGGGGACCCTTCTGACTCATCCAAGTCAGTGTCCGATGTTAATGATTCTTGTGGAGAATCTAAGTGTCTCCTCTTACACAATCTTTTCCTAGGGACTTCTTCGGGGGGAGCATCCGAAGAAGCCTCCAAGGAAGAGGGGACACCCTCCAGGGGTGGCTGAGACACCGGTGCTCGACGCTTGGATGTGACCGTTGGTGCAGAGGAGGATAACGGTCCTTTATGGGGAGGAGAGGCTGCTTCTACTGATGTGGTCGTCTGAGTAGACAACACCTTCCTCATGAGATCGAAGGCCCCCGGGTCCCGAGTCGAGGTATCTCCCGGTTCCGAAGAAATGGGGAGAATCCCCGAAACAGGCACCGAAGGTATCGACCCCGAGGACGGAACCAAGTCGATCCGAGCCGAGGCCCCGAGAGGGAGAGTCGGAACCGAAACATCGGTTCGACTCCCGGTCCCGAAACCAAGGATGGATCTTCGGCTCCGAGACTCCGGTACCGGATCCGACGGAGTCGAGGTGAACGGAGCCGACCGAGAAAAGGACAGTTGTGGCACTGAGGGCTCCACAATCAGTAGATCAGCCTCTTCTGGCTCCAAAGACTGGACAGGTCTCGGAGGAGGAACAGATGGAGATAATGGAAGGCCTTCAAGTCTCGACACCAATTGGGTGGAAACCGAGATGAGTTTGGATAAGGCCGTATTCTCCAGTAATTTCTGCACCACGCGGTCAACATCGGTGTCGGAGAGGGGCCTGGAAGAACGGGTCGAAGGAATCGAAGACGGAGCCGACCTCAACAGTGTCGGGGGAGGGAGCTCCGTCACCGGTTCCAAGACTCGAGGCTCGGACACTGACAACAGTTGAACACTCGGCCCCGAGGTCTGTGGAACCGGTGATCGAACCTTAACCGAAGAGCTCGGAGCCGATGACTTGGGCTCCGACGTCTTCGATTCCTTTGAGGACTTGGATGCCTGGTCTGAAGCATCCAGAGCCTCTTGAAAGGAAGGTTTCAATAAACCCCTATCCATGAGTTTCCTGCGCCTATCTGTCATGACCCTCCCACTGAAAGAATGACAAATAGAGCAGTCTTCTTGCAGATGGAGAGGGCCAAGACAGTAGACGCAGGAACTATGATTGTCAGTGATTGACATTTTTTGCCCACATTGGCAACGCTTAAATCCAGATTTAGTCTTCTCAGACATCTTAGCTAAATGTGGAAAAAAAGGTGAAAAGTCAAGTCCAGGTAGTAAGTCAAATCCGGTGTAATTGTCAAATCCAGTTAAAGAGAAAATGTCTATCCAGTAATTGTCAAATCCAGTTGTCAAATCCTAAAGGGGTGGTAGGCCCCGAGGGAAACTCTAATAAGTTTAAAATTAAACTTAAACGGAACCGAGAATTCCTCAACCGTACCACACACACACACTTAGTCACTAAACAAAGTTTATAGAAGAAATTTAAGTAGAAATAACAAGAAAAAAATCTTAATCTTAGCTTTAGTTGTTCGAGCTTGACCCAGTGATGCGAACGCTGCAGCGGCAAACTAGATCTGAGGTAAAGGCAGAGGGGGATTGTGGGTATTAGGTTGTCTCGAGCTTCTTCTCGATGCAGAGCTTGCAAGCGGCCGACACGGAGCCGAGGATCGGCTCCGAACCCATGTGTAAGAACAAACGGCGAGATTGAACACTCTCACATCAGTCCTTATTTTCCAGGTGGTCCAAGATGTGATGAAGTGTTAAGGCTACGGCATCTGCAGTAGAACAATTTGGCCTGTATGCAAATTGAAAAGGATCAAATGTAGCAGGTAGGCAGGATGTTATGTGATCCTTGACAATTTTTTCAAACCACTTCATCACTACTGAGGTAAGTGCAATTGGCCAGTAATCATTTAATGATGCTGGAGATGGTTTCTTGGGCAGTGGGATGATGCTGGTGGTCTTGAAGCATTTGGGCACTTTTTCCTGGCTGAGAGATATACTGAAAATGTCTGTGAAGACTGGTGCCAGCTGATCAGCACAGTTTTTAAGTAGCCTCCCTGGGATCATATCTGGACCAGCTGCTTTGCCCAGATGAACCCTACGTAGGTTCCTGCGTACCTCTTCCAAGTTGAGGCATAGTGATGTGGCATCTGCATTGGATGGTTATCTCTTTGGTATGGTTCTATCTGACTCCTCGAATCTACTGAAGTAGATATTTAGCTTGTTTAAAAAGTCCGGGTTATCATCACAACATGTGGATGGTGGCTTATAGTCAATAGCCATGCTAATGTATTCTGAGGTATTCCGAGAGAAGATTATCAATAATGAGTGTAGTGGGTTTAGCTTATGAAGTAATGTTTTGATAGTGGAGATAGGAACAGGGTTGATGTGGAAGACAGGGACTTTAGAAGACAGTTCAGTTAGGATGCAGAAGGAGGTAGGTGGATGGTTGCTTATGAGGGAGATGAATGAACGTATGATGTGTGAGTTGTGCTGGCTAGAAATAGGTTCAGTATGGCTGGTGGTAGCACGGGTTGGCTGGGCTGGGCAGCCTGGATTTAACAAATTGTTAATGGAGGACCTTAACTGTTTGGGGGTTTTAATAAGATCTGATTGATTTTTGGTGCAGCTGCAGACCTATATGAAGTTTTGGACATTGGTCTTTGTTTTATTATGAAGCCAAGATTTTCAGGCTTTGCCTTTGGCTCTCATAACATAGGCATAAGCTTATGTCTGTTCTAGAACCTGTGTATAGTATCATGCAGAATGAACTCAGTATGCAGTCACTGCCATGAACACTAAGGGCTTCAGACAAATATGGGTTGTGGCATATTGCAAGTGAAGTTTTTGAGAGACAAAGTCAGAAATGTAAAGAATAGCTCCATTACTAAAATACAACTATTTTATGATCAACACTCAAAAGGCAATCACATCACAACTCAGCACACTCATTGAAACCAAAGCATCTGTAAAACCCTAATTCACATAATAAAAAAATAATAATTTTTGCAAGGAGGCAAGCCCCCCCCCCCCACAACCCCTCATGTGGGGTCATCCTACTTTTATATATATTTATATAGCTGCCAAAATCTTGATATTAAAAAAATAAATGGAACTGCACTAGTAACATATTAGAATGCCACTTACTACTGGATCCTGTTTATGGGATGATGAAATCTGCAATAAAGGGTGTTTATTATGCAGTGTATGAAAGTGAACAAAAGAGATGGCTCTAACTGGAATTTTGCAATGTTCATAACAATCTCCAGGGACTGAAATAGGTTGTGAAGAGGCTCCCATGCAGACATTATCCTCTTCAGTGAGGGAAAAGCCAGGAGCCCATCATCCATGAAGGGAAACACATTTACTCATTGCAGTTTCAGGTTCACTAAAAGTATATTGAACATCCTGGTGAGTGAATTAAGGGGATATATATATATATATATATATATATATATATATATATATATATATATATATACAACTAGGAATTTTCAAAAACTTAGGTCTGTGAGAGAACCAAAATCTGTCTTGTTTGAAAGTTTACAGATATTAATTGCTACAACTACTATTTAGAAGCAGATGCTCAAAAAATGAAGTAGGAGAATATACTTTTTGTGTAAATAATTGTAATTAGTCTCAGGATGTAATTACTTAAATAGGTTATGGTTTATATTATCTGCAAAGAAAACATGCTAACTAAATTAAATGAGACACATAGATTTTACTTCAGAAAGATGGTGATTTGAGGAACTGCTCACATGGGAGGGCATAGCCAAGAGTATAAATGCGGGCTTAAGTTATCATTCCCTAGAATGTTAACGGCCTGACTATTATAAACAAAGTAAGACCAGATGCAGCATGCAAAGTAAGCAGTCATGCACAATTAGTCCTGTTACATGAAACTCACTTGAATAAGCAGGAAAATGAAAAACTGATAAAAGTGAATGTGGGAAAAGGTTTCTAATAAGTCTGGATAACAGAATGAAGAACAGGAGTGTCAATATTTATGAAGACGCATATAATAATAATAATTGAAAAGGAAAAATGTGACACATCTGGGGGATATGCAGCAGTGCATGACTATTGGTAAGGTCGAAGTATTACAGTAGCATCAGATTACATCCCACCATAACTAAAATACATGAAATTAAGACTATACTGGGAGAAATAATATAGTTTCATCCAGGGCTATTGACACTAAGCAGGTGGTCAGAGAGGGAAGGGTACTGGAACAACATATGGATGTTTTTGATTTCGGGATGTGATGGACAAACATCAGGATAATATTTCCTATGCTTATTATTCTGGAAAGTATAAATATTGGTTTGGGTTACATAGGTATTATACTGGTTAGGAGTGCAAACAAGTGCATCCAATTTTCTTTCCAATCATGCACAAGTTGAAATTAGATTAAGAGATGAGAGATGAGAGAAGCCAATGGATGTTTCTTATATATGTATATAAAGGTGAAGTTTGCAAACACTGACATGTTACTACACATGCACGAAGCAAAAAACTCGGAACTTGCAAAGTAATCTTAAACAAAAACAACCTGAAATATAATTTTTTGAAGAAGGGGCAAGACCCCCTGCACCTGTCAAACCCACTACTAATTATATATATATATATATATATATATATATATATATATATATATATCTATACATATATATATATATATATATATATATATATTTATATATTTTATATATATATATATATTTATAGGTTCATTGGTAGGTACTAGGCTATCTGCCCGAAGGCATTTATAAGTCTAGCCAGAATGTGTTAGCTTTCGTCGCCCCCTTAGATTAGTTCCCTGTGCCTCTGTCCAGCAGAGCCACTGAAGTGATCCCCGGGGTCTTTCTGTTTCCCACCCACTTGTCAAGGTTTCTCTTGAAGAGTGTTAGTGAGGAGCTCTGCTTAATGTAGATTGGAATCTTATTCCAAAGCATGGGAAGTCTCTGTGACAGGAATCTATCCCTCCAGCACGTCCTATTTATTGTTGTGGTGAGGTTTAGATCCGTAGAGCATGTGGCTCGAGGGGATAAGCTTTTCTTTAGGTGGAGCATGTCCATCAATTCTGGGTTGGACATGGCCTTGTATGTCAGGCAGAGATCACCTCTGAGTAGGCGGTATGCATCCGAGTACAGCTGGAGTTTCTTCAGTCGAGCTGCATAGGGCATCTGTTTGAGGCCAGTGATCCTCTTGGTGAGGTACTTCTGTGGTCTTTCCAGCTGTTGCAGGTGTCTTGTAAGATACATCCTAAATGGGGTGTTGTACTCTATGATGGGTCTGATGAGCGATGAGTAGAGGGGCAGAATGACCTCTTTTGATATGGATGCGAACCCTTTTGTGATAAGGTGTGCCACGTAGAAGGATTTTCTAACCACTTTGGCAACGTGATTATCAAAGGAGAGTTTACTATCTACTTGGGTCACCAGATCCCTTATTATGTCTTCCATATTTAGGGGATTACCACCTATGTGGTAATTTGTGGGTACTTTGTTTTTTCCAAAGGGGATGACTATGACTGGCATTTAGCTTGAGGCCATGATTTTGACACCAGGTGTCCATCTCAGTGAGACCCATTTGGAGGATGTCTGTGTCAGCCGGAGAGTCAATTATAGCCCCTAGTTTACAGTTGTCTGGAACTTGGTCAGCCATAGTCCTCCTGTGCTTGCCTGTTCCTCTGTGAAGTATATGGCGAACAGGAGGGGTCCTAGGACTGAGCCCTGGGGCAAGCCACTTGTAACTGGTTTAGAGTCAGACCTAGCTCCCACAACTCTTACCATGTGGGTTCTGTCCGTGAGCCAGCTGGCAACCCATCTTGTGATGTAGGGGTTTATGTTCAGGCTGGTGAGCTTGTCTATAATGCCAGAATGGGGAATGGTGTCAAAGGCCTTTGCGAGGTCTAGGTAGGCTGTGTGTACCACCTTTCCTTCGTCTATAGCCTTGGTAACTGTCTCAAAGAAGTCCACCAGGTTTAGGAGGCATGATCTGCCCTTAACAAAGCTGAACTGGGTAGGGTCCAGTGTTTGGAGGTTCCCAATGTCTCTGTTAATGAGTTCCATGATGATGTGCTCCATAGCCTTGCAGACCAAGCTAGTCAGGCTTATAGGGTGATAGTTCCAGGGGTCTGTTGTGGCTCCACCTTTGTGGAGCGGAATAACCGTTGCTGTGCACCACTCTATGGGTACGTAACCTGTGGAGATGCTGAGTTTGAACAGTGTGTTTAGGTGAGGGGTTAGTTCGTCTTTGAGCTTGTGTAGGACACAGCCTGGGACACCATCCGGTCCCATTGATGCTGTGTTTTTGACTTTGGAGAGGGCTGTTTTAACCTGAGTGTCTGTGATTTCAGGAGCTCTACATTCTTCTGGTATGGTTATGGGCCTTTTTGGGGGTGAGAGGGGGTGAAGTTTGCGCTAAACCTGTCTGCCAGGATGTTGGCAATATCAGTTGGTTCAGTGTATTTTGTGCCATTCTGCATTAACTCCGAGCAGATCTGAGCATTGCCACTTAGATTCTTGACATAGCTAGAGAATGCTTTGTGGTTATCTTTGAAGTCCTTGGCAATTTTTCTTTCGAAACTCACCTTGGATGATTTTACGATGGATCGTAGTTTCTTGCTGATACTGATCTGGGATGTCTTCCCTTCTTGGGATTTTACTCTATTCTGTACTAGTTTCCTCCTTCTATTGTATACATTGTTTATGGCAGGGATCCACCAGACTGGTTTCCTTTTCTTGGAGGAGTGAGTCTTGGTTTTGCTTGGGATAGCATGATCCATGCATTCTTGTAGGTGGCCGTAGAATGCATTAGTAAAGGATTTTGCAGCTTGGACAATGTTATCCTTTAGCATGGAGGCTTTGAAACTTTCCACCTCGGTCTTAAGTAACGTGAAGTTTGCTTTTGAAAATTTTTTCACGGTGGTTTCCTTGTCCGGGGGTGGGGGCGGAATGTGGATATCCAAAGTTATTTGTTTATGGTCAGATCTAACCAGTGAGGGGTTGACCTCTGTGTGTGGAGCACCGGTCGCCCATGTTGGTGATGACCAGGTCCAATATGTTGTCACCTCTGGTGAGAGTGCTGACCAGCTGAACCAGGGCATTTGAGTTTATAAATTCTAGGAAATGTTGGGCAAGGGAGTTAGTACTTGAGTAGTTCTCCCAATTAATGTTTGGGTAACTGAAATCACCCAATATTAGGGTGTTTGGTAGGACCTTTATATTTCCCAGTGTTTCCAGAAATGTGGAATGGGGGTCCTGGGACATGGTGGGTGATCTGTAGCAAGCTACAATTTGAATTGCAGTTTTGCCCATTGTTAGTTGCACGTGGATGACCTCTGAAGCATCGTGCTGTGCCACTAACCTGGAGGTGTGGGTATCCTTGATAAATATGGATAAGCCCCCGCCTTTTGTATTTCGGTCCGGGTTCTGTGGCCGAAATGCATGGTATGAGTTGTAGCCTGGTAGTGCTGTGTGGATCTCCGGAGCCTTAAACCAGGTTTCTGTTACTGCACATATATCGATTTTCTTCATACTGAGGAGTGCCTCGAGTGCATGCATTTTGAGCTTTAGACTTCTGGCATTGAGTAGCATTACCCTCAGTTTTTTGTTACTTGTGCTATTTATGGCGGTGGGTTTGTCTTTTGAGCCTTGCCTAAAAAAGGCACTATGGGGGTGGCAAGAGCCTTGGCCAGTATTTGAAAGCCTAAGGGTGACAGGTGCAAGCCGTCCCTAAGCGAAGCAGCGTGGCTTGTCGAGCATGTCATCCCAGGCGGACAGACACTGGATCCCCTTTGAATAACACCAGAAACTTAACTTGTTGAAACTGACAATTTTTTCTTTATACTGTGGTATCATTCTTGGTGATGGCAGGATGCTACTCAGGGTCAGGGTCATACCAGCCCGGGCTACAAGATCAGAGAGCTCTTCTATGTCTCTTTTCGTGTAGTCCAGGGAGGTAAGGCTCAGGTCATTCACACCACCATGGACAATGACAGAGTCGTATTTGTACTTGTTCTGGAGTGACCTGAGTGCTTGTGTTATGTGGTGGATCCTAGCACCCGACAGACAGCTAACAGTAACCTTCTCCTTATTCAGCCTAGTGAGTGGGGTGTCAGTGTGCCTGACTATACAGTCACCTATTACTAGTATGTTGGGTATGTTATTTTGCTTTAAGGGCTGTGATTATATGGCACACTGGTTTTGTGAAGTATGTGTTTCATGATTTGTGTTGGGGGGTGGAGGTTTCTTGGATGTCTGCTTTGGAGGTCTCTGTTGCTTTTGCAGATTTTTATTTAGAGCATCCGAGTATGTTTTCGTGTATTTATGTGTGTTTTTGCTGGTGCAGGTTTAATGGGTCTATGTGAAACTGGTGGTGTGATGCAAGTATTTCCCTTCTCCTCTTGACTGTCTGATCCAGCCTTGGGTTGAGAGAGCTTAGCCTCCAGTTTGGCCGTATAATTGCATCTCTCGCATGTATTAGTGTTTGGTGGTAGGAGGAGGGGGTTGTCTGTGTACATGAGGCAGCTGTAACATTGCCTCAAAATGCCCACATTCACCAGCTGGACTGGAGAGTACACCTGAAACTGCCCTTTGGATATGCCTGGATAGGTACAGTGAACTGTTTTACTGAATGGCTGGTAAGGTTGATTACAGAGCCTTGTCCTTCTGTACAGTACAGGAGGGTCTAGTGCTAGGGTTTATAAGTGCTTGCTATGAGTTTTGAGCAAGTGCTGGGCTGAGAAATGAATGGCTTGAGTGCTTAAGTTGAAAATTTGTCTAGTTCCAAAGGAAAAATTGAAGAGGAGACTTTGTGGAGCCGGGAAGAGTTATACCCTAGCTAGCCGGCGCTGCCTGGCATGAAAAATCGGGCAAATGCGGTAGTTATAGAAGAGATAGAAATTAGCCCAAAATCATCAATAAACTACTAATTTCAGGGCTGAAACCACTCCTCCAGGGACAGATAGGCTGCTCAAAGCTCCCCTCTCTCACAGGTGAACCGAGAAACTTCCTTCTATCCAAGTAAGGTATGGGCAAACACAGAGATTTGTAACACAGCCCTGAATTCAGCACTTAACCAGAAAACTGGACTATACTAGCTTAGAAAGGCAGGAAACAAGTATATATTTTTGTTTTTTTCAGAAAATAATGCAGATACAATCAAAAAAACTCTTTAAATGCACAGAAAATTATACTTATTATTATATATCTCAGATCAGAGTTGTAGTCAATGCCACTAGTAATAAAGTAGGAAGAAAAACAAATACATTAAAAGCAGATAAATATAATGCAATTTTTTTTTATATATATAAAACAATAGAAAATGAAAAACTGATTTAAACAAGTTACCCAATTAACCAGAAAAAAGCTCAAAACTGAGCCCTGCTCCAGCAGTCTTCAATCAGACAAGTTCTAACTGCACACTCCTGCTGCTAGGGTGCATGAGAACCTTCTCCAAAAAAAGATGGCCTGGGTCAGTGCTCAAGTTATACAAACAAAGCTGGATTCAGCAGGCCTGAATCTGGTCTATGCTGCAGCAATAAGGCGCACCAATTTCAGAAAGAAACAGTTCAAATAAGCAAGTACAAGAAATTTCCAGCTCAGAAGGGCAGAATCCAGCCTCCCACAAGAGTGCAGACCACACCTTCTTAATGTAAAAAAACTGGCCCAAAGCTCAAGTGCTTTAACAAGAACTAATATATATATATATATATATATATATATATATATATATATATATATATATATATATATATACCAACTCCAAGAAAACATAATCTCGGGGAAAGAGCATATTTCCCTACACCCAGAACTGCGCAGTCTTGCACACCTGTTGATCATCTTAGTCAGACAAATTTGTCACATGTTAAGAAGCAACCTTCTTCTCACTGACTAGATAATGAATTAGAACTGGAACTGCTTTCAAAAGTAGTCTGGAATGAATGTAAACTTAAATTCAATAACTAAGTCTAGATAAAAAACAGAAGAAATGTGACTAAATAGAAATATTTGAAGGGGCTAGGGAAAATAAAAATGATACACAAAAATAGGGCAAAGGCAAGGGATGTTCATTTACATAACCAACTGAAAGAAGCTAAGGAATGTCTTTCCCACCACCAACAAAATTGAAACCAGTGAAGGCCCCAGTCTTGAATACTTTTTTTTTTTTTGGACTACCTTAAGGCTACTAAAATGCTGGTCCAGAAATTGTAACACTGAAGAACAGAATGACAAATTGTGAAATCGAAAGTCCTGATCAAAGGGAGGAAGGTAAGGTGCCCAAAAAGGAAATTATGGAACAGTATTATTTTATGTTGTACAGGAAATATCGGGTGGTAGAAAAAAAGTTAAAGAAATGGGAAATTACTTACATGGGATGAAGTTGCTCAAAAAGGAAGACCTGACAAGAGTCATATTTCTGTAAAGATGTAATTATAAATATGAAAACTGAAACAACACTGGAGACAGAAGGGGTTCCAATACAGATTTTGAAAACTAGGAATGCTGAAATTCTAAAAATCTGAGCAGGCTTACTTAATAACATGATGTAGGGAACTGAGATGTCGCCATCATAGAAAAATGTAGACAATATCATTATTCCAAGGGAAGGGAATGGCTCCATGGATTTGGGGTCATACTGACCAATATCAATCCTTAACCATAAATACAAGGTATTTGCAACAATTCTAGCTAAGAGACTGGCAAAAATTTAACAGGGTTATTACATTTGGATCGGTGTGGCTTTCCACAAGGGAGACAAATCTTTGAAAGCATCAATAAGACTTTGACAATTCAAAAAGACGGACACTTGGGGCGGGGGCACTTTTAACAACTAAGTTAAACACAGAAAGGTATTTGAGAACGTTAGTTGGAGTTTTCTAAAGAAAATACTGAAGCTATTGTATTTCCCACATAATATAATTAAGGTTATCTCTGGGATCTATTTGGAACCAGATGCAATGATAAAGTGTGAAGGCAGACTGTCAAATACAATAAAGTTTATCCAGAGGGACATGACAGGGATATACACTATATTCCTTACTACTTGCAATGTATCTTGGACTAGTGATTAAAGAAATTAGGGAATCAATAATCAAAGGACATATCAAGTATGGTAGAGTAGATAAAATAACTCTATTTACCAGTCATATTATACTATATCTCTCAGACCCAAAGTCAGACATATTGACTTTGTTTGCCAAGCTAAAAAGACTCAACAGTCTGACAGGATACAAAATAAGCAAATTCAAAATAAATGAATAGGTCCAGAGCTATCCATATTTGTGGGGACATGGTAGAATGAAATATTTGGGTATGTGGTTAATGATTGAGAAAGTTAAGCTGCTAAAAAAGTGTTGAACCAAATGGTGCAAAAATATATACAAACACTGAAGCACTGAAACCTATGAGTAGTGGATAACATTCAAAAAGTACAGGCTGTGAAAATGTTTACTGTACAGTTGATATTTTATGTTGTCAGGTCTACTTCTATCAACCAAAAAATGAAGTATAGAGGAGAGAGATAAGGAGCTTTAAGTGGGAAGACAAGAAAGAGAAGGTAATTTGGGATAAACCTATCATGCATGTTAGTCTGTGAGGGCTCAGATTGCCATATGTAGAATATTTTAAAGTGGTGTAGCTTAAGCTAATTTCCTTGGCACAACTAAAAGCTTTATCTCCCAAAGTGGAAGCAAATGATGTTGGAACAAGAAAAGATACCAATATTAGAAGTTGCAGTAGGGATTTGGCAGGTGTTTCAGAAAGCCCAGCATGAACAATATGCTGAAATGGGTTCACTTTACAATTTCAAAATACTGAAATACCGAATTTCAGTATTTCAAAATCATAAAGTCGAAAACTGAAAATCGCGAAAGTGCATTATCGCGAATTCGAATATCTCGAATTCGCAGTTATGGCTTATGGTACATGGCGTGCGGTGTTGGGAGTGTATTGTATATGGATGTAGGTGCAATTGAAGGTAAGTGAGTGTTTTGTAAGGTTTTTGTGTGGGAGTTTGAGTGTGTCTGAATGTGTGGATGTATGTATACGTGTGATGTTTGTGTGTGTGCAAAGGACTGTGAAATGTGTGGGTGTGTGTTTCCTTTTGGTGTCTGTGCGATCTCGGAGTTAGTATATATAGGTAGGGGGGGTGCAGGGGGGCTTGCCCCCCTGCTTACATGTAGTGTAGGTTTGTTTGTTTGTGTTTTTGTGTTTGTGTGTGTTTTGTTTGTTGTAGTGTGGGTTGGACAATTTATGTGTTGTGTGGTGTATGGTTTATATGTGTTCGTGATTGTGTGTTTCGCGATTGTGTGTTGTCGGGATTATGGACGTTCGACTTTATGATTTTGAAATAATGAAATTCGGTATTTCAGTATTTCAAAATTATAAAGTGAATCTGCTGAAATACATGTAAATCATAATGCTAGGAGGCTGTTAAATGGCAAGGAGACATCAGAGTGGAGGGTTTGGGTTTTGCCTGTAAGTTTCACTGAGAAAACAGAACTGGAGCCCAAACACAGAAGGTTGAACTCCTATGGACAAGAAAAAGGTTTAGAACTTAGGTTTTGTGAGCAAATGATGATAGGAAAAATGATCTGTGACTTAACAAGGGGCAAAGATAAATTTGATCTAAAAGGAAAAGACAATTTAAGTCATTTGGGGATGGCAGCAAAGCTAAGGGAAAACAAAAGAAAATGAAATGCATACAACAAGGTGCCAGAAAGATCTCAAGAGGCAGTCAGGAAAAGTTTGTTAAATAAGGACTACTAAGTTTTAAGCAAAATGAAGGAAATATTTTCAGGACCAATCAGACAAGTTTGGTGTAAAAGGTTAAACAGACAACACTCATCAGAAAAACTAGAAGGAAATTTGCCCCATACCTAAATATGCCACTAAATCAAAGAAATTCATGATCTTTACCTGGAAATGTTTGCACTGATACTTCTACCCAACAGCTAGGTTACATAAGATTTTTCCAAGCAGAGACAGTCTCTGTTGGAGCTGTAATAAAAGGAAAATGGTATACAGGAGCATATTTCTGAGAGTGTGAAGAGAAACATATATAAGAGGGACATCTAGATGCTTTTGGGGCTTATTATAAATGAAGAAATATGCTTCACCATAGATTTGATATTGTTACGCTAGGTTGATTTTAACCACCATGATTATGTATCTCTCTCTCTTTCCTGCTTACACACCATGTGGAACATCCAAAAACAAGCACTTGTTGTTTCTGTAGCAATTATGGGTTTTACGGGCTCAGGTTGTTGTTTCTGTAGCACTTATGGATTTTATGGGCTCAGGTTGCTAGCCCAAGGCCCAACCCTCCTTGGAGGATGCACCACACACATTTGCATGCACACACTCACACCTAGGACCAATTTAGAGTGTCCAATCCACATACTGCATGTATTTGGAATGTGGGGGGAAACTAGAGCACCCAGTGGAAACTCACGAAATGCAGGGAGGACATGCAGACTCCACACAGAAGGCACCCCAGTGAAGAATCGGCCCAGAGACCTTCTTGCTGTGAGATGACAACATTAACCACTACACCACTGCACCACCCATGATTATGTCAGGGTATTATTATCATTACTATTACTGGCTGCCAAAAAAAGTGATTAACTTGAAATTGGAAGTTGAGAGGCCACCCACCCTTAGAGGTGCCGAAACAAATACTGAAAGAATCTCAGAACCTTGAATTATATGAAAAGAAGAACAGGGCACACTATAAAAAATAAATTGAATAAGTGGGATAACTGTGTACTTAATGATCAATAGCATTCTTAAGGATTCATGGCTTGTGCTGTCTAATTTTAACCAATATCACTGTCTTTCACTGAATAAACGGGTGATGAATTAATCATCAAACTTTTTTTTTTCATATACTTTATGTGTTTGTAAAGGAAGGACAATAATCCATATGGCTGGACTATTCTGTTTAACAACATATTGCTAAAAATGTGTTATTGTTAGTGTGATAATGTGGTTATGATTAATAAAGGTTGATTTTGCAAAAAAAAAAAAAAAAAAAAAAATGCATGGGGGCTGAACTGATAAATGCTGTCTCTTACCTGGAAGTGTAGGAACCTTCTCTTGGAAGTCTGTGCATGGAGGAATGCATCCTGGAGGTCCACAAAGCACATCTAAAATCCTTCTAAGAGAAAAGATAAGGATGGATTGTACCACAATCATCAGAAATGGTTCTTTTGAGATAAACTCATTTAGTCCTCTCAATTTCGGTAAATGCCTGAGGGCCTTTGACTTCTTGGCTACCAAAAAAATTAGAATAATAACCTAATCTTTTCTGGTCTGGTGGAACCTCCTAGATGGCACTTTCTGGAAGAGGTCTGAAACCTGTTTTCTTGCTGTATTCTAGATCGAGTGAGATATCTGGCAAAGGGACGGAGTGGCTCTGATGTGGCTGTGGGAGGGCACTGTTCAACCACTGGAAATTATTGCCCCTTTCAACTTGTCCTGTATGACTACAAATGGAAAGACAGATTACCTACCAACCGCTTTCATAGCAGGACAATTGGGCATGGTTTCAAGGGTTCTGGTGCTGTCCACCTTAGGAAGGATAGTAGTTCCCCTGTTGTTGCTAAGTCTATCTTTGGTGACCATAGTGAAAGATACCTCGGGATCTTTGGTTCCTTCCCAGCCTTTGATTCTACTGCTGTTGGCCACTCCTGCACTAGAGGGTAACAAGGTTTCCCTTGTGTCCAACAGAAAAGAGATTCTTTGCAGAGTCTGAAATTTCACAACAGCCAAAATGATCTTTCATTCTCTTTCCATGTTCTCCCAGTGTATCGTAACATTAGGCCCAAAAACAGTGAAACCGTCAAAGGGTGAATTTATAAAGGACGCCTTTATATCCTTATTGAAATCTATTAACCACAGCAAAGTGAGATGGTGAAGATAATGCCTAGGTCTACTGCAAAGACCAAACCTTCAACTGCTGGTAAGCTAATATCAATATGAAGCTGGAGATGGATGGTGCAGTTGCCAAAGGCGATAGCAATCTCTATTTTAGCTGTCTGTCTCACAAATAATCTAGTAACTAATGAGTGTCATCTGTTACTTCCCTCTGGAGTATAAATACAAATATGTCCCCCAAAGGAAAGGGCAGCATGTGACAACATAATTCCTAAATCTACCATGGGGCTTGTCGTCTTATAAAGGGGATGCACAGGAGGGTTCTGCAGGGTAAGAGCCATTTTACAGGCAGCTGCAGCCAAAACAGAATCAGATTTGAAGGTTTCGCTTCACCAACTGCAGTCTAATATCTTGCTTTGTCTCTGTGGGACAGGTGCCACATATCAGGGCTATCTTATGCTGTTGCTCTTGCTAGTTTTACAATTTTGTCTATTGCAGTACCACCCAGGAATGTGTTTGTGAGGTCCAGGATACTCTTGTAGAGTCTCTGCTGGAAAGAACACAAGGTCTATGGTCATTCCCTTCTCTACCTCATCATTTTAAAACTTCTTCAACTGTGGCGTTATTGGGAGAATGGTTAGGAATTTACAGCTTCTCTGTCTTTGATATCTGTGGTGGAACACTTTAGTGGAGAGTCAGTGTTCTTCTTGTTGAACATATGTTTCTAGCCAGGCCTTGGATGTGATGGGTCCACAGATTAGGAGACAATATGTATAAGGATGGATACTGTGGACAGAACCTGCATGAGGATTTCTAGGCCACTTATCCTGCTGATCAACTATTCTGTGTCATCAAATTTAGCCTTTTTAGAATGAAAAAAACACCTTTCTGTCAGTCAAAGATGTTAGGCTTTTAGACATATAAGTTTGCCAGGAAAGTTTTAAGAAACAAATCATACAGATAAAGTAGGTACAACATCACCAGATATACCACAAAAAAACAACTCCATCAAATTTAAACTTTTTTTAGGATGAGGAACTGGACAGTTTTGCTTATGCTTCTCAGCTACAGAAGGGAGGGGGTGATGGAAACACTCTTAAGGCCTAAGTAGAAAGAGAAAGCTAGTAGAACTCAAAATAATCAAAAACAGAGGAAAAAAGTCAGTGATCTAACCTGCGTCAAAGACTAGAAAACACACCTCTCAACTTCTTAGCTCAAGAAATCTTGACAAAACCAAAAATAATGGAGGACAAGGGCCCTAAAACGGGGACAGATTCTAAATACTGCCCCCATAAACTTAGACAGTTGCTAAAATAGCAGGTTTTAACTTAATATGCATTTTCCAAAGAACATGAAGTCAGAAAGCCAAATGTCTTTCATTGTTTAGTTACTTCAGTCCACAACTGTTTGAAAGTCACAAATTTTATGAGGAAATGTCCAAATAAGAGGAAATAATCCAGACATTCTGCAAAAACTACACAGCTGAGATGTATGTTAGAAAACAATAGAAGCAAACAGAAAATTAACAGTGTATAATTAATAATGCAAAGGAAACAATACCACAAAAATTAAAATGTTAAAAGTAGCAACCAGGGGTCTTGTATCTAATGTGTCCAAAATGATATAGCAAAATATATTTGGAGAAGAATGTCTCAAAAAAGAGCATTGGGAAAAAGTACTAGTAGGCTAGAAAGTTTCAGATTACAAACTACTTAACGCTTGATAGCATTAGCCCTGCTGTTGATGTGTACAGATCTCCCAATAACAGATTTCAAATTAAGTGAAACAACCTATCTTGAGAGTTGGACATCCCATAATGATTTCAAATGATGTCAAACAACCTCTCTCGAGAGCTTCATACAACTTACCTTGTATTTTTAGTGAGGCAGTACTCTGTTGATCTCCGCAGACACAGGTGTACTTTCCAGCATCTTCAAGTTTTAAATCAGAAACTGTAAGTACAACGGAAGTGCCTCTGTGCTTAATCTGGTACTTCTGACTTGGGCTAATAATTGTAGAATCTTTCCTCCACTCTACAGGAATATCAGGTTTACTCAGCCTACAGCGCAGTGTGACTGTGTCGCCTTCTTCTGCCTCTTTGTTTTGAAGTTCCTCTTTAAAGACTACAGGAACATCTAAAGTCAAAAGAGAATATAGAAGAAATGAACATTCAATTCAGAAACAAAGAAACCTACTATGATTCTCAAATAAGGTAACAATTTGAGGACTAGTAGCAATCCTAGAGAAATATGATGGTGAAGCAAAAAAAAAAAAAAGGAGGCAGATTAGATGGCATTACTGTTATTGAAAGCCAGGTCAGATGACACTAGGGTAAAAAAAAGCAATAAGTAGGTTATACAAGGCCCCGAAACACAGTAGAAATGGTCAATGTACAAGTAAATTAGTAACAATGTGGGGTAAGAAACTAGAGGTAGGGGGACTGGAAGAAAGATAGCAGGACATTTGTAATATACCAAAGAAAGTAACAAAAGCTAGAAAGTTTCAGATATTTCGATGCCGGTGTCTGCACAGGTACTTTAATACTCCACACAAAATGAGTAGGATGTTTCAGGAAGCGAATGGGGAATGTTGGAGATGTCAACAAGAGCAGACAGGCACCTAGAGACATGTCTTTTGGACTTGTAACAAACTGCAGAAACTCGATACTAATTGCAAAAATAAGTGCAAAAAATTTTAGGTAACTATTATACAAGTAAATAAACTGACTGATTGTTATGCCATGTAGGGGAGGCTTCAACCACGAGTTATAGAAGGGAGTTACGGTCTCTGCTATGGTTAGTTTCTAAGAAAGCTATAACCAGGAAATTAGAAATCTACACAGGAACCTAGGGTTTTAGATGTTATAAAATTAATACAAGTACCTAAAGAGCAACAGCTGGCCATACTAAAAGGCAGAAGCAGTAAATATCATGGCAGAAAATAGACTGAGATACAGTATACAGTGTACTGCAGCAAGATGTGAGCTAAAATACTGTAAGGGTTTATCAATCAAGTGGTGTGACACTAGGGAGATTTTGGAGGTCACTTAACTATGGCATGGTAAAGGATAAAAAGGAGGTCTAATAAATGGCTTAAAATCTATTAGAATGGAATACGAAAAGGTAAGAAAATTGTTAAAAAAGGCTGTTTTAACTGTTCAAAGTATTTTCCCAGGCCACAGGTCTGCTGTGTAAAACTTATTTGAAAGATATTAGACATTTAAAAGTTGGAACCAACTGCCTGAGAGTTAATTGACTGTACTGATGAAAATATCTGTTATACTGCAATGGCTGTGGAGTTAATAAAGTTGATTTACAAGAAATAAATACATAAATAAGGTTACAGTGAACATCACAGTGAAACACAACATTCAGGAAGTATAAAATACACACAAAATTAGCAAGACAATGGATAACAGCAAGTAGAGCACAAGGAAACTGGAAATATTTATGGAAAAAACGGCTTCAAAATTAATTAAAATGACAATTCAATGGGTTAAAAAGAAAGATTAAACATGTAATACCTATGTGATGGAATGAGGTAAGATAAAATGGCAACTGCAAGGGAATATCAGTCTTTGTCAGAGAACCTGCCCCACATCAACACAGATTCTTCATGATTCAATTCACCATAAACAAAATCAAGTATGACTTCACAGCCAACTATATCTCTGTCAATGTATCCCACTGAGCACAATAACTAGCTTAATGTCACAAATTATATCACAATAAACCCAAACACATTTCTTCTATTTGTCTTCAACTGACCCACAATAAACTGGCTCAGACTACATAACGAAACATGCTCAATGCATCCTTAACTATGTGAACAGGTAGTAAACATCACTACTAGGAACACAAAATCCTGAATTTTTGTCCTTATTAATACTGCCGTCTCTTGTATAACTCTTCAAATATCATACTCATAGGTTTCTAGGTGTGTACTAGGCTAATGGCCCTGGAGCTTATATAAGCCTAGCCCAAGAAGATTCCCTGGCATCATGTTGCCCAAAACCTTTGTTAAACCAGACCACATATCACTGATTTTCACATAAAAGGCTGGAGGTAACCCCAAATTAATACAACAGTATTTAAGGAGTTCTGAAAAATAAGGCCCCCAGCTATTTAGGAATGCAATTAATTTCCAATGCATCTTTATCCAGAATTACCCTATAAATGGAGCCAAGGTCTTCATCTCTCAATATCCAGAATTACCCTATAAATGGTGCCAAGGTCTTCGTCTCTCAAGTGTAGTCCCATATATATATATATATATATATATATATATATATATATATATATATATATATGGGTCTACCTGATTTAACCAAAAGCTTCAAACGCCGACAACGAGAACACCGACACCAGAAGATCGACAATGGAGAAGACTGACAGTTGAAAATCCCGATGCTGAGAACACCGACATGTTAAGGTAAGTGTGCGGTAGGGACAGATGTTAAGGTTAGGGGGGGATTAAGTGAGTTAGGGTTAGGGTGCGGGTAAGGTAAGTGTACGATAGTGACGGGCCTTAGGGTTAGGGTTTGGATTAAGGTTACTGCATAGATAGTTGTGTATGTAAGGTTTAGTGTAGGTTTGTAAGGTGTTTGGTGTGCTTGTGTTGTGTGTGTGTTTTTCGGAAAAGGTATTTGTTTTGTTGATTGTCGGGATTGTGGTTTGTCGGGCATGTGAAGTGTCGTGTTTTTTGAACTTTTGGTTTTGTGGTGTCGGTTATTTCATTGTCGGTGTTTTGGCATGTCAGCGTTATCAGGTAGACCCATATATATATATATATATATATATATATATATATATATATATATATATATATATACACACACACACACACACACACACACATATATATATATATATATACACATACACACACACACACACACACACACACACACACATATAACTGTACAAAGTGTTTTCCCAGGCAACAGGTCATCTGTGTAAAACATTTGTAGAGAAACCAGTGTTTACTCATACCAAATACACAGGAAAATTTTAAAACAATCACTTATTACCTAATACTGATATAAATAAATTCTGCAACAAAAGGGAAAAAAGTAAAAATTTCTTATAGGCTTTCATATACTCCCCACCTTAATAGGGCACTCAAACCTGCCAGCAAAGAACTTAAGACAGCAGCCATAATACACAGGGCTGATTATGAACTCATAATTGCCACTGATACAAAAAGTAATTATAAACATTCAAGTACATTACAAAGATAAGGAACATCCATTACTGTTGAAAACTGATTCACAATGATACCACACACTCTGCTCTCAAAGAAGTAGCTATATCCTATCTGATAAATTTGCTGCAAACATCAGCTGACCTTCTTACCATCATAACTGCCCTCCTAATTCTTCAGTCTCTCCTCTTCCTGCCAAGATCCACAAAGAACAAGTCCTAGGAGCTATTTTTAGAACATCGGCAACTTGTCCACTGATATGATGATTTAAACTTGATAAACAGTGCCAGCTATGACATACCAGAAGATCTATCTATTAATCTTTAACTAGTGTTACAACAAGTTATGTCCCCAAAGCCTGGAGAACATCCATCATGATGATCCTGCTGGATGACATCAATTACTTTTGATGGGAAAAAGTGGATTGACCCTACCACAGGCACGTGTCTAATTACCAGGGAGGTTAAACCTCTGATCCCGGTAACTAGTGATCCACCAGTCTTACCTCCCTTGTTCGTAAAGCCATGCAACACATAATTTCTGACTTCATATATCTTAGACATTGATAATCTCTCACCCAGGATCTTCTTCAACTTGGGTCTGTCAAAGGTAGGTCATTCCTTCCTAACCTTGCAAATGTCTTCAAGAGGGTAACTGAGGAAGTTGATGGTGGTTATGCAGTGCACACGGCATACTTGGACCAGGTCAAGGAATTTGATAACACCTATGTGGTCACTGTTGACAAACTGGTGAACCATAATATCACTCTACATGCAGTGAGGCGGATAGCAAATCAGTTACTGGAGAGAACACAGGTCATTAGAATTATAGGCACCACCTCAGAAAATAAAAATGCCACAACTGAGACTTCCTCAGAGCTCAGTACTGGGTCCCATTCTATTTGTCATTTCTTTCTTTCTTTGGTCTACTAGCCACTAGCCCAGGTCTCTGCATCACAATATTTGCTTATGACTGTAAACAAAAAGTTGTTATTCAAACACTCTCAGATGTGAAGGTAGAAGGGCAGGAATGTGCAAATAAATGGCACAAGGACATAGACTTCAAACAAAATGTAAAAAAAAATAACCAAATTACTCCACTGTATTCAGCCAAGAGGTAATATACAATCCATTTATTAAAATCCAGGTTAAGCTCTTTCGTACAACTCCAGGACTTCTTCAGAACTAACAAAAGTGGAAAAACACCACCTTCTTATACTCCTTCAATAAATCCATTATCCAATTAACTGGTAAAACAATGAGTCACCTTTTTAACCCTTTCATCAACATAATAGTTAATGCATTTTGTCTTGAAAACATACATAAAAACATTGTTGCTTATTCAAAAACACATAACACAAGTAGTGCGTATAGTACATAAAAACTCACAAATACATGTAAGTATATACAATGAAATAAAAATGCAAATGTGTGAAAATAAAAATACAAATGTATGACTAATCCATCAGACCAACAAAAAACATTCACAACTTAGCTGCCCTCCTTTTTAACACAGAGATAATAGAAATGTGATCGTTGAGACCTGGGTTTTGCATAGCATCCAACCTAAGCTGCCAGAGGAGTTCCTTATATTCTATCATATTTTCCCAGGCTCCACCCCTGGCATTCGCTGGAACTATTTCTAAGATGCCAAAAACAAATTTTTTAAACCCTTCACATACACAAGAATGTCTGTATAGTACATTCGTGTGATTGCCTCTCTTTATATCATACAGGTGTTCATAAATTCTTTTGGACAATTTTCTCTCTGTTTTCCCTATGTAAAATGAGTGGCAAACATTACAGAGGGCCAAGTAAATATGACCAACAGTGTTGCAGTCGCCTTTCCTAAAGGTAATTTTTGTACGAAAACAGTTGTTCAAAATAACATCTCCCATATCAACAATAAATTGGCAGTAAATGCACCTTCTACATTTGGTGGTCCCTTTTTTATAAATCTCTGTGCCCTTTTCCAATATTTTCTTCACGTTCTTGTTCAACTTGTGAATAAAGACAGGGGCACTCCCTACATGCTGAAACAACTCATCATCCGTTCACAAAATCACCCAATTCTGTGAAATAACTTTTTTATTTTGTGGTTAATTTCATTATACTTTATAACCATAGCATTTTTAAATGAATCTGTATCAATTGTGTTATTCAGAACTATTTTACCTAGAAGTTCTGGTCTGCCCAATATACAAGTGAATCTGTCCTCTACTTCCTTCCTAAGGATAGTTAGCATGTCCAACGGGTACCCCTGCCAAAAACATAGATGTCATTTTTCTCAACTCTTTCTTAAACAGTTTCTCAATTGAGTGCATCCTAGCTGCTTGAATGAATTGCCCTTTCACTACGTTCCTCTTACAGTATCCTGGATGCCCACTGTCAAAATGGAGGAAACAATCAGAATATGTTTCTTTTCTATAAATACATGTCAGTGTCCTGTTTTGTATTCTAAGGTGATTATCCAGGAAATGTGTGTCATCCTTGTTGTAATTATATGTAAACCTAAGGAATGTTGTAGTACATTCAAGGTAACCCATAAATGTTACTATTCCAGTAGGGTCACTCTTCCATACAAAGAACATATCATCCAAATGTTTTGAGTAGTTCAACCACTGTGTGGCATATACAGAGTTCAGGATAAACTTTTTCTCCCAGCTTAACATCACAATATTAGCAAAACTGGGGGCACACGCTGCCTCCATTGCAACACCAGTGATCTGTTTAAAGTATTCCCCTTCAAAGTACATAAAATTGTTGGTTAGGACTATCTCCATAAGATTAACCAAAAATTGTACCCCTTGCCATTTGAATATTTTGCTGTGTATGAGTATTTACTCAAATAGTTCCAATCCTTCCTGGTGGGGGATACAAGAAAACAGATCAATTACATCCACTGTCAAAAAGTAAGTCTGTTCATATGAACAGTTGGTATCACGTTTTGCTAAAAAGTCGCACAAATCCATTAAAATGTATATATACTGACTCAATACAGGTTTTACTTTCCTATCTAAGTATACCGCTAAAAGGTATGTTTTGGACCCTTGCACCGTTACTATTAACCTGTAAGGTGCAGCCTCTACACTTTTATGCATTTTAGGGATTCCAAATGCTGGTAGAATAATAGGGTTCCTGTTCAACAAAACATCATAAATGTCTGGAGTGATATTACCCTGTGTGACACCCGTGCCCTGACCCAGCAATCAAGGAGCCTCAATCCTCACCACTAACACCAGAGAGGGTGTCTCATATATGAGGAAAGGATAACAAATACACACAGTAAAGTACAATTTCTCTTAAGAGCACAGAGAGATCACAGTCAGTCCGAGGCTGGTCGCTCCCTTGCTCTCCAGGTCCCGAATAAGACTTCCCACTGGCACAGCTATAGGGTCCAGATCTCAGTCAGCAGGGCAAGCTAAAATCACCAGCACCCTCTCTGTCCAACAAGTGCTTTGTGTTCCTGCCCAAGTAGCTGACACACACATTTTGAGATAAGTTTATACAACCACACAGACACTCCTGGGGAAGGCTGGCACAGGTTCTCCAGCTGTGCCCCTTTTACCCAGACTATATGGTAGTACCACTGGCCGCCACCCAGCTAATATTTATCAGCTACTCAAAGGCCCTTAAAAGGGTGTCCAATTATTACTGTGCAATATTATTATCCAATTGGTAAGTGTGGCTAAACAGTCAAGGCTTATTAGAGTGACTTGGTACAGGATCCTTATATACATGCAATGTACTCTTAGAGCTTAACTTATCTCTACACAAACCAGCCACATTTAAAAGGTTTTAAAATATTTAATAATAAATAATAAAAACACAAGACATTACTTTCTACTACACAGTGCTAGTCAAGAGTTCAGAGATCACAGAGATACTTAAAATAATTCAGTAGTACAGTTCTGACATCACAGAAAAACACTTAGTCTAATTTTTCTAGTTTCAAGCTATTTCTAAAAGAAAACACAAGTCTAACATAACTTACATATGAGCAAGACAGTGCTGTGAGTTGGATGGTCAAGACAAAAATGCTTAATGCCTTCTGATTCTCTCTGTTTAAATTGCTATTGCAGTCCTTGTTCCCATTACATCATTTCACATTTTCCTGGTGTTCCCAGGCTAAAAGAAACTACATAATTGTTACCTTGCACCTGCAGGAAACTACAGCTATAAAAAGACATTCCACATGTAAACTCTAGTAATTATTCCTTAAGTTAAAACAATAGGCAGGGTGCTTCACTCTAGACTCGACTCCAAATTCTAACTTCAAAGGGACAGACAAGAAATGCCTGACTTAGCTTTCTTTACAGCAGAGAGCAATGTTGCTACATTGTTTTAAGTTCAACATTTCACAGCATATCCTTTCATTTAAGAAAACAAGTCTGTAATTCAACATTCATATTTACAAATGACAGAATTATGTATAAAATCCTATCTGGCTAGGCTGGTAGCCTTCACATTTCTCCCCCTCCTCCAGAGAACTCAATGTAGTTTTTCAAGTGACTCTTGAGAAACGCTGCTTGACAGCATTGGGTCTATCTGAGTGTACCTTACCCCATTCCCTGTCTTGAGAGCACATCTGCATTGGCATTGCTACTCCCACTGTGGTCTTGCACTGACATATCATATGCTTGCAACCCAGGCTCCATCTTAGCAACTTGGCATTTTGCTGGCTGGCTCTGTTTAACCATATTAGGGGGTTGTGATCTGTCATAACAGTGAATTTCCTTCCATACAGATAAGGCTGAAGTTTCTGCAATGCCCACACTATGGCTAGATATTCCTTTTCTACAGCTGCATAGCATTCCTCCCTGGGTTGGAGCCTATGAATGAGGTAAACCACTGGGTGCTCTTCCCCCTCTGAAGAAATCTGGCTAAGTGCAGCCCCCACCCCATCGTTTGAAGCATCCACCTTCACAACAAATTCTTTGCTGTAATCTGGACTGGCTGACACAGGGGGTCCTCCCAAAGCTTCTTTAAGCTTCTGGCATGCCTGCTCACATGCTGGGGTCCACACTACCTTATCTGGCCTATTCTTCCTTGTCAGGTCTGTGAGGGGAGCAGCTATGGTACTATAACTGGGGACGAACTTTCTGTAGTACGCTGTTGTCCCTAAAAATGCCCTCACCTGCTTTCTAGTAACAGGTGCAGGCCATGCCTGAATGGCTTCCACTTTGGCAGGCTCTGGCCTTATCTTACCACTCCCCACTCTATGTCCTAGGTAGGAGACCTCCGCCATACCCACCTGACATTTGCTTGGCTTAATGGTCAACCCTGCCCTCTGTAGTCCGCTCAGCACCTCCCTGACATACTGAAGGTGCTCTGGCCAGGAATGGCTGTAGATGGCAGTATAATCTAGGTAAGCAAGAGCAAACCTTCCAGCTCCTACTAGGATATGATCTACCAGCCTCTGGAAAGTCACTGGGGCATTCTTCATCCCAAAGGGCATCTTTTTGAACAAATATAAGCCAAAAGGAGTCACAAAGGCTGACTTCTCTCTAGCACTGGGAGTCAAGGGTACCTGCCAGTAACCCTTAGTAAGATCAATGGTTGTAAGACATTTAGCCCCACCACATTTAGCTGCTCTAGGGCCTCATCTGTCCTAGGCATGGGGTAAGCATCCAAATCTGTGTGACTATTTAATTTCCTGTAGTCCACACAGAACTAGGTGTTGCCATCCTTCTTTGGCACCAGCACCACTGGGGAGGCCCAGGGACTGTTGGACTCTTGAATCACTCCTGGTTCCAACATCTCCTGTACTTCCTCCCTCAGCATCTGTTTGACTCTCTTAGGCACTCTACAAGGAGCCTGCCTAATAGGCCCTTGGGGTCCTGTATCCATCTGTTGCTGCACCAGGTGGGTGCACCCTGGTTTCCCAGTGAATATGTCCCCAGATTCCTGCAACACTGCTTGGATTTCTCGAACCTGGGTAGAAGGTAGCTGCTGGGACAATGCTACCCCTTCCGCTGAGGTGTCAGCCCAAGCCTCACGGAGGAGATCAGTCCCCAGATCTCCCTCAGACTCCTCCTGCAATCCACTGCAAATGCTCAGCACAAGGGCCTCCTTATCATGGTAAGGTTTCATCATGTTAACATGGTACAATTTGTGCCCCTGCCATCTGCCTAGCAGTTCCACCATGTAGTTAACATCACTTATCTTTCTTACCACCTTGTAGGGTCCCTCCCAAGCTGCTTGCAGCTTGTTGTGTCTAACAGGAATGAGAACCATTACCTATTGCCCCATAGCATACTCTCTAGCTTGAGCATTCCTGTCATACCACACCTTTTTCTGTTCCCTGAGCCTTGTCCTGAGGTTTAGAACTTATGCCACAACAGACTCCTTGTGAGACTCGCACTCACGTTCCCACTCATCTCAAATTAAATCTAGAGGTCCCCTCACCCTATGCCCATACAGCAACTCAAAGGGTGAAACACTTGTGGATTCCTGGGGAACGTCTCGGTAAGCAAACAACAGATGGTGCAAATATTTGTCCTACTCCCTCTTAAACTGATCTGCAAATGCAGTAGCATGGACTTGATTACAGAGTTTAACCTCTCAACAAGACCGTTAGTCTGGGGATGGTAGGGGGTGGTCTTCATGTGCTTCACCCCACAGGACTTTCACACACAAACCAGCAGGTCTGACATGAAATTGGCATCTCTGTCAGTCAGTATTTATTTTGGAAAACCTACCCTGCTGAAATTCTTTAACAAAGCATTTGCCACTTTCTCTGTTTCAATGGAGGACAACGCCACTGCCTCAGGGTATTGTGTAGCATAATTCACTACCACTAGGATATACTTTTTCCGTGTGGAACTTGGGGTACTCAGAGGACCCACAATATCCATAGCCACCCTCTGAAATAGCTCCTCAATCACCAGCAAAGGCATCAAAGGAGCTCTTATCTTGTCTCCTGCCTTGCCTACCTTTTGGCACTGCTCACAGGTCTTGCAGTACCTTGTTACATCTCTGGAAATTCCAGGCCAATAGAAGTTCATAATACGCCTCTTTGTACGTTTTAGGCCCATATGACCTGCAAGGGGAATATTGTGGGCTATGGCTAGAAGCGACAGGTAGTAAACTCAAGGCACTACCAACTGCTATACTCTCTCACCTTCTAGCCCTCCCTCAGGGGTCCACACTCTGTATAGTAACCCTTTGTCCCAGTATACAGATTCCCCTTTTCCTTAAGAATAAGGTGCCTCCCTAGCTACCTGCCTCAGGCCTTGCAATGTAGGGTCTGAGAGCTAAGCCTGTCTCAACTCTGTCCTTGTAACCCTTCCCAGCTCTCCTTCCACAGGAAGTCTGGCATCCTCTGACAGTGGTGTCTCACTGTCAGCCTGGGTCCTACTACTCACCTCTACCTTTGCAGTCACTCTGTCCAATGCACCATCAGTACCCCCAAGCAGCTGTGGCTCATCTTCAGTCTCACTGCTACAGCGTAGCTCACTCCCTGAAGTAACTACCTCACCAGTCTTGGCTGCAAGTATGCAGTCTGTCTGGGTCTCCCCCCAGGCTACCAGACCCACATGCTTGTCTCCTAGCCTGACCGAGTGCAACTGCATAAGCAGATGGTACTGCCTCATCCAAATCTTTCCCTATCAGGACATCTGCAGGATGGCAGTTTAGAACCCCTGTTGTCTCAAGACAAGCTACTATTGGCATTTTGTCTTTCCCACATACTGGCTCTCTCACCTTTTGTTATCCACCGTGCCTCCGTGGACACCTGTATGCTACATGGCCCCACTGGTTGCATTCAAAACATTTATCCCTAGGTCCTGCTGTTCTCCAGCTGTGCCCCTTTTACCCAGACTATATGGTAGTACCACTGGCCACCACCCAGCTAATATTTATCAGCTACTCAAAGGCCCTTAAAAGGGTGTCCGATTATTACTGTGCAATATTATTATTATTCAATTGGTAATTGTGACTAAACAGTCAAGGCTTATTAGAGTGACTTGGTACAGGATCCTTATATACATGCAATGTACTCTTAGAGCTTAACATATCTCTACACAAAATCAAACAAACAGTCCAAACCAGCAAAAGTAAAACGAAAATAGTTCCAGGCCACTAGTAATGTAAATCTTCAGTTCTTTATTTTCCAATAACAAATGAGCGCTTTCGTCTGCCAAATGAGACTTCTTCAGATAAAACAGTACTGGTGCCACCCTCAATTTATACAAAATATCTTAATTAGTCTAATTAACTAATAAACAAAATTTTAAAATTTTAAAGCTCCACCACCAAGTGGTTTCTGGCTCTTTAGTTGTTTTACCAAACACCCCATATCTCTACACAAACCAGCCACAGTTAAAAGGTTTTAAAATATTTAATAATAAATAATAAAAACATAAGACAATACTTTCTACTACACAGTGCTAGTCAAGAGTTCAGAGATCACAGAGAAACTTAAAATAATTCAGTAGTACAGTTCTGACATCACAGAAAAACACTTAGTCTAATCTTTCTAGTTTCAAGCTATTTCTAAAAGAAAACACAAGTCTAACATAACTTACATATGAGCAAGACAGTGCTGTGAGTTGGATGGTCAAGACAAACATGCTTAATGCCTTCTGATTCTCTCTGTTTAAATTGCTATTGCAGTCCTTGTTCCCATTACATCATTTCACACTTTCCTGGTGTTTCCAGGCTAACAGAAACGACATAATTGTTATCTTGCACCTGCAGGAAACTACAGCCACAAAAGACATTCCACATGTTGTTTGTCTTTTCGGCTTTTCCTGGTTAGGGGTCCCCAAACCGGAACTCCAGTCTGCTAATGATTGGCAGTAGATTTTTATGGTGCCGAGTTGCCAGCCCGACGCCCAACCTTCAGAGAAGGCACGCCCATTCACCCATGTCTTTCGAACACCACTCGACCGCGGGGAGGACATGCAGACTCCAAACAGAAGGCACCCCAGCTGAGAATCGAACAGGAGAACCTCTTGCTGTGAGGCAACAACGCTACCACTGCACCACCACTGCTAAAAGACATTCCACATGCAAACTCTAGTAATTATTCCTTAAGTTAATACAATAGGCAGGATGCTTCACTCCAGACTCATCGACTCCAAATTCTAACTTCAAAGGGACAGACAAGAAATGTTTGACTTAGCTTTCTTTACAGAAGAGGGCAATGTTGCTACATTGTTTTAAGTTCAACATTTCACATTATATACTTTCATTTAAGAAAACAAGTTTATACTTCAACATTTCACAGTATTTTCTTTCAATTAAGAAAACAAGTCTGTAATTTAACATTCATATTTACAAATGACAGAATTATGTATAAAATCCTATCTGGCTAGGTTGACAGCCTTCACACCCTGGAAAAGTGCATCTTCCAAAAATAAATCTATCTTCCTCTGGGCTATATTAATCTCATTTTTCAATACCACTATGTAAAGTGTATCATCCAAAATCATGTTAAAAATTCTGCTAGTGTAATTAATATGTGTCGATCGGGTTTCATGACCTAAAAGATTTCTACATTTGTATTTTTATTTTCACACATTTGCTTTTTTATTTTATGTATATACTTACATTTATATGAGAGTTTTTATGTACTATACGCACTACTTGCGTTATGTGTTTTTGAATAAGCAACAACGTCTTTATGTATGTTTTCAGGACAAAATGCATTAACTATTATGTTGATGGAAGGGTTTAACAAGTGACTCATTAATTGTTTTACCAGTTATTTGGATAACGGATTTATTGAAGGAGTAAAAGAAGGTGAAGTTTTTACAGTTCTGTTAGTTCTGAAGAAGTCCTGGAGTTGGATGAAAGCGCTTAACCTGGATTTTAATAAATGGATTGCATATTACCTCTTGGCTGAATACCATGGAGTCATTTAGTTATTTGTTTTTATCTACACAGGAGGCACATCACATTTGGTTTTAAATGTCAAAAAATGCAGTACAGTCCACTTTAGTAGAAGAAATGATTCCACATCATCCAACAAAGCTGATGCACTCCTCAAAAATGATACTGTCCATTAAAGATATTGGAGCACTTGTGGAAGACTACCTATCCTTTCACTAATATATATATATATATATATATATATATATATATATATATATACACACACACACACACACACACACACACACACACACACACACACACACACACAACACTGTGGACAAGGCACGTCTATACCAAATGGGATAAGTTATTTTGGGTGCAAAATGGGAAATTGGCTAGGCTTAAAATGGTCCACAAGGACAGTTAGCCTACTACTTACCTATGAACCTACAGCTCTTCTTTAGTGAGAAAATCCTTCTGTCTGACCTAATCAATATTGAAGGGCATCTCGCCCAAAACTAAAGAAGTCTTACTTCCACTGTACTTATCTCTTATCTTTGTTTTCAGTACTCAAACAGGAGAAGAATGTTCAGCAATCTAATTCATTCAGTACAACCGGGCTGTTGATTTCAGTCACTTACGACATAAAATGGTTTTATAAAAATCCAAAAACTAGTGACCAAAGCAAAACAGCCTAATGGGTTTTCCACAACAGTATAGTAAACTGAGGGAAGATCAACTGAACCACTAAACAGCCATTTCTGTCAAATCGAGTGAAAAAGGTGATTTAATAGACGTCTGAGGAAAAGGCAAATGCCAGTTACCTTTAAAAGACTAAAAGCAAAGCAAAGTCCAAAAAAGTATAGTTTTTTTTTGTACTAACCATAATGGTGGCACTTCACGGAGGTCACTGTAACAGCACATCATTCCATTTGGGTTCACTTGCCTTCTGTATTCCATTATCTAATCACATATTCTTCCACTAGCGACTATCTTCTCTATGCCAGCCAAGGCAATGAGTATTCATTATATATCTTAGATTGTTCTTCACATCTTCAAGCCTGTATTCCAAAACAGAAGTGTGTCTGTGCTTGGTACAATACACTGTTTACCATCAAAAGTAAATGAAGTCATGCATATAAATGCTTGTCAAATATCACTGTATAATATGGTTTGGAAACTTAATGTAAAGACATTTAACTAGCATTTAATAGGAAATACTACCAGACTGTTAGATATCCTATGACTTCTTGCCTAAGTTTAATTATCAAGTATTTACTTGACATGTTTACTTGAGTTTATTTTTAGAAAAAAACAGATTAGAAAGAGCTTTATATAATTCTAACTATAAGCACTGGAAGTATTCTTGTGTTATACGACATTTTATATATAATTATGGGCCTACATATTGTGTGCACCCTCCCGATGGTTTAAGGCTGTGCTAATACAGAGCTCAAATACTACTGCAATTTTATTAACATAAATGTGGATGCATTCTATATAAAGCTGAAAGCAGTTCTGATGTACTTCTATTAGAATTTATTATGGATTAAAGCTCTTTATTAAAAGATGGGAGGGGGTGCTTTCCCCTGAAGTGGTGTGTGATTTAGAGGTAGTATGCATTTTATAATCATAACTGGGAGTGTTTTATTTTATTTGTTATTTATTTAATTTAGTTGTACTTGGATATGTTTGAATGATATTACAATTACGGCTGCATTTATGGGATCAGTGTGTTCATAGGAGTTGACATTATTGAACTAACTATAATTTAACCCAAGCAGTGCACAGAAATTCACTTCTATAACTCCACATAAAGAACATAACAGAGCTGCCTCCGCAGGAACCATATCAGTATTTGTTTCCTAGGTTCAAAGAACTAGGGAAGGTGAGGAAAAAACTTACCCCCTTGCAGTACTCATGTCAGTGCTCATTTCTCGAGTTTACTAGAAAGAGTTTCAATGACAATGATGATCGATAAATCAATAAATATCCTCATTTTTACTGTAGAATCACTAAACAGCACATTTCGGTACTTGGGGAAAACTGAATTTATTTAAGATGTACATGGTTGGTTTATTATAACTGTTAGACTAGAAGAGTTTCTTGATAACAATGATATGATATGGTTAGTTTGTTGCTTTACAGTGGGATACAGTTATGATTAGTAGGTTGAGCCAGCTAATTCACTGGTAGCATTATTGAGAGATTATTTACATTTGTATAAAAATCAATAATGAACAAGATACTGCCTAAATTAGTGAATTAGAAGAGTCAAGTGGGTTTAGACTGGGCCAGATATATGTCTGCTGTGTGTACCCTCTCTGTATAATTACTAATTTATGTTAATGGTTTGATCGTGGCTCTTTCCAGGGGAATAACTATATCTGCATTTCTTTGATATCTGAGTGCAGGGTGATTCAACTATGTTAAAGGAAGACTGTGTGATCACACGAGTGAAGAAAAGGTTACTGACTGCCAGTCATACTACTTTGCTACATACGTTAAAAAGAGGAAGGAAGGCTGCATGATGTACATGTATGAAATTTGATGTAATTAGTCCTCCAGTAAGTACAACTTGCATCTATTTTCACTGCAAACTGTTATGACTATTTTTCATTATGTTGACAGATGGATTTGGTTAGTTTCTTAAGGGAATCAGAAGTTGAAAAAAAAAATAGACTGGTGATGAAATAAATGGCTGTTGGGAGATGATGAATATGATGGGCTGAATTAATCTGCTGATGTATGGATGAGAATCCTGTAATTATGAGAATATCTTCTAGGTGGAATAAAAATGGAAAATGAGATATAAACTGAAGAGTGTGGTCATTACCTATGACTGACATATGATCTGGCTTTGGTATCATGACTTTACATCCAAGTTATTTGGTGAGATAAGCCAACAGTTTGCAAGACTGCAACAGTAATCTAAAGAAGAACATTCTTCTATCTAAATAGCAAAACACCCAATTAGATGTAAAACACTCTGAAAGATGTTTTCCTAAAGACTGATTTGAAATATTTATAGAAGAGTTACAAGGAAGGAAGGCTAAGGTGTGGATATTTCAGCATAAAGTTTTATTAAGGTATTAGGCCAGGCATTATACTTCTCTGTATGCTGGTAGACAGTCTGCAAGAAGATATTTGGGAAGCACTTAACATATTGTTAATGATGCAGCTAATTTATTAGGTACTGATAATGTTTCAATGCAACAAAATTCTGCTCATAATGCAAAGGATTTTATATGGTAACTGGACCTGAATGGATCTAGAAATAGTTTGTATAAAATAATTTATCAAAAGAGATTGCCAATGGAGACTTCCAAGATGGCTACACACTGATCAACAGCTTAATTTCAGTTCTCCCATTGTGAAAAAAAAAAGAAAGCGAGAAAAACAAGCTAGCACTCCTGCCAACTTGAGTAAAATTCAGTTACTTGATAATAAGTATTCTGAATGGATGCCAGCAAAGAAGAAATTCAGAGAACCAGAAATAAAAATCAGATAGAAAAAGTAAAGAGAAAACAATGACTGGGAAGAATCCTGCAGCTGTTCAGCAAAAAACAGTTCAAGAATCATCTTTTATACAAGAGTTGGCTTCCAGTAATTTAGAGGAAAATAAATCAAATGTACTCAGAGCTGATTAAAATAAATGAAACTTTGAAGAAGTATATCAACTCAAATAACAAAACATTGGAAAAATAATAGCTATTCAGAGGAACTGATAAAAAACTGCAAAAATCAGAGGCTGAAATTAAGAAAAGGGTGGCTGAGTATGAGACTTCTCAAGAGGAAAAACTGAGATTTTCTGCTATACCAGAGAAACTGGAAGGAACAGACTCTTAATGTTATAAAAGCACAAATAAGCCACTGGACTGGTATTCCACAACAGAACTTCTTAACTGAAAGGGCCCATTAAATGTATGCTCCAAACTTGACAATGACAAAGCAGCAAAGACCTGTATTAGTAAATATGCAATCATAGCAACAAAAACAGAATAAAAAAAGACAATAATCATAGATTTGTAGTAGTAAGGGGCTACTGGCAAGATAGGAGGATTACACTGGCATGTATTTATATTCCAACCAAAACTGCTATTATGGAGCTTAAGAAACGTTTGGGAGAAATAATCAGCTTTCAACAGGGAATGCTACTTAAAAGTGGAGACTGGAATTTGATTTGCAACAGTGTAGATACATCTAGGGGACCTAAAAAGTAAAATATAACAAAGGAGGACAGATATCTGAAGAAATTTATGAAAATATTTGGTATGGAATACTTGAATTCAAGAGTAGAAACAAA
Source organism: Protopterus annectens (assembly GCF_019279795.1). Taxonomy (NCBI): domain Eukaryota; kingdom Metazoa; phylum Chordata; order Ceratodontiformes; family Protopteridae; genus Protopterus; species Protopterus annectens. The sequence goes on from NC_056731.1 coordinate 1,848,266,392, forward strand.
AGTAGTGCAAAACTTGGGATAGACCAAACAGAAATTATACTTCACAGGAACAAGTGCTTTTAATTGAAACAATTGACACACATCCAATATCTATTTCAGATTGTGCACCAATAAAAGCTAAGATAAAAATGCAGGGTAATGAAGTAAAAATGAGACACTGGCGCTTCCCTCCCACCTATTAAAAAGAGAAGAATTTAAGGACTGGGTAGTGGAAATTATTCATGAGTTATTAGGAAAGATAGAAATTTCTTCAGCAGTTATAGCTAGTGAGAGGGATAAAATGAAAGTGGAGTTTAAAAAGGGGTAGAAATAAAGGAAAAGAGATAAGTTTAAGAAGTAATACAAATTATTTAGAGGGGCTGACCAATGTTAAAGTATTGCAGAATAATGGCAATTTCACAGAACAAGAACAGCAACTGCAGAGTGCTAAAAAGAACACAAGGGAGTATATGAATAATAAGCATGATTTTAAAAAGATGGAGGTTAAGCAACTGTTTTTTTTTATAACAACTCAAGAGCACCAAAACTTTTACCACAATGACTTACACAACAGAAAGTAGAAAGAGTTGTCACCAAATGTAGAGAGCCTATAACAAGAAAAATGACCAGAGATCCTGTAGAGGTATTAGAAATATTTTGAAAATTTTATGAAAATTTGTATAAAGCAGAGTAATGTGGAAATCAGTAAATAGCACAAATGGAAATATTTATGGAAGACTTAACTATACCAAGGTTAGAGGTTGATAAGGCTCAATAATTAAGATTTACGATAGAAGGAGATGGTATATAAATGGTGATGTATAATCCATTTTAAAAGGATGGGAAGCACCAATATCTTGGAAGAAAGCTGTGGTGGTAAAATCTAAAAATGGTAAAGGCCAATCAGATCCAGCTTCATATAGACCCATTTCAATTTTAAACCATGATTATAAAGTGTTTATATCTATACTAGCTAAAAATGGCAAAGGTGTTGCCAAAATTAAATTTTTTTGTTTCTGATAATTTTATTTTCTGCCTGATAAATACAGAACACGACATCTTGAAGTTGTGGAATGTTTTCAGACAGTTTCAACTCTTTTTTGGGATATAAAATTAATGAAGAAAAACAAATGCTACATCAGTAAAATATGTATGCAACCAAGAATTGGTTCAGCAATACCCAGACTTATGGGGACACAATAAGATGAAGTAGTTGGCAGTGTGGTTTAAAAAGGCGTCTGTTATAGCAGCTAAGACTATGTGGGAAGATACTAAACAAAATATAATTCAAGAACTGAGAAATTGTTAGCCCTTGTTTATGGATATGGACAATAAGATACAAGCAGTGAACATTTTTCTAGTCCCTTTATCTTTATATACGAATCAGGCATATTTTTATCAACCAGAGGAAACATGGACAATAATTAATAAAGAATTGCAAGAATTTATCTGTGAGGGGAAGAGGGCAAGGATAAAGTGGGATAGGCTGATCATTCCAATAGAATGAGGTGGTTTAGAATTAACTGACACGAAGGGATATTTTAGAGCTATACAATTAAGGCTGATATACAAACACATGCAGAAATTTATAATTCAAAGTGGAAAGGGATGATGATGATGATCATGAAGCGAGGGAAAATTTAAGAAGTACAGAGAGAGTGGGATTCTGAATATAGATTCTTAAGGAGAATAACAACAGCCATACAGAATATTATATTCTTAAAAGTAGCAGAAAGCATTCTAAGAACTAAACCAACATGAGAATAGAGAAAGGAATTTTCCCAATAGGTATGACTGCAAGTACAAGTGCAAAGAACAGGTAAGAAGGAGATGAATTTACTGAGAACACTGGGAAAAGAACCAAGGTATGTGCAGCTAATAATTAGAGAGGGAAAGGTAATAGACTGGGATGAGGCCAAGAAGACATTTTGGATTGCAGGTTAGACAGTACCTTCTTTACAGGGAATTTACATCTGAGTACAGACAAAAAAAGGGATAGGGGAATCCTAAGTGAGAGACCTGCTCTGGTAGAGTTTTTGGTTGAATCTAGAATAAAAGCTGTAAAGGATACTTAGTAGGGCATATGAAATATTGCACAATAAGTATAGGAATCAGTCAGATGAGGTTAGAAAAGATTGAGAAGAGAAGATGGATAAGCAATTTACAAGAGAACAACAGGAGAACATATGTATGGCTTCCAAGCATGCAACAAACTCTAAGGGGTTGAAGATTTTTACTTGGAAGTGTTAGCGTATGTATTTTTGTACCACAAGCAGACTCCGGTGAATTTTTCATCAGGTAGTTAGCAAATGGAGGCATGATGAAGAGAAATAAATAACTGGGAATTAGAAGTTATGTCCTTACCATAACGTTCCATGTGGAGTGTTCATCTCGCCTTTGTTCTTACACCTGGGGTTCGGAGCCGATCCTCGGCTCCGTGTCGGCCGCTTGCAAGCTCTGCATCGAGAAGAAGCTCGAGACTAACCTAACTCCCACAATCCCCCTCTGCCTTTACCTCAGATCTAGTTTGCAAGCAAACCAGAAGTCAGAGAGAGAGCATATTCATGCAAAAACAAACAACATAACTGTACAAACACTTATCCATATATATATACAAGATATACATATATATACAACCACTGCAAAAGCAGAAGCCAAATAATCCAGACCAGGCACCAAACTGTACGTTCTTCCTGAGGGTGGGAGGGTGGGAATGTAAGAACAAAGGTGAGATGAACACTCCACATGGAACGCTATGGTAAGGACATAACTTCTAAATGTGAGAGTGTTCGATCTCGCCGTTTGTTCTTACACCTGGGTAGTGTCCCTAGCTCCATGTTCCTGTGGAACTCACGGGAGAACGTTCTTGAGCACAGTGGAACCAAAGGTTGCCCTGTCCCTAGAAACCCTGTCTACTTTGTAATGAGAGATGAATGTATGTGGTTTAGACCAAGTAGCAGCTGCACAAATAGTGTCTAATGGTAGGCGAGCTGCATGAGCCAGGGATGTAGACACTGATCTTGTAGAGTGTCCCTTGGGTTTGACAGGTAAAGTTTGTTTTGAAGAATCATAAATGAATATAATGCAATCAGTTAGCCATTTGGAAAGGGTTCGTTTAGTAACTGCTACACCTTTCCTGCTGTCAGCAAAAGCTACAAAAAGTTGATCAGATTTCCTGTGATCCTTTGTTCTATCCAAGTAAAATCTAAGTTGTCTATGGACATCCAACTTGTGTAACATATACTCCAATTTATTGGAGTGATTTCTGAAAAAGGTAGGTAGTTCAATGGATTGATTAATGTTATTAATAGAGCAAACTTTGGGGAGAAAGGATGGATTAGTGCGAAGAGATACTCTGTCAGAGTGAAAGATCAGATAAGGGTGTTTAATGGAAAGAGCCTGAAGCTCAGATACTCGCCTAGCGGATGTAATGGCTACCAAGAAGAGGGTCTTCCATGACAAATACTTCAATGGACAAGAGGAGGCTGGCTCAAATGGAGGTAACATCAATTTAGATAATAAAAGGTTTAGATTCCAAGGAGATGTAGGAGTTCTAACTGGTGGTCTAATATGGAAAGATCCTTTTAAAAAGGCCTTACAAAGTCTGTGAGCCATAATAGGTGCCCCACATTCTTCCACATGAAAGTTGGAAATGGCAGCCAATTGCACTCTTAAAGTGGCAGGAGAAGCTCCTTGGTGGAACAATTCTGTTAAAAACTCCAAGATCTTGTTTAACGGAGCTATGACAGGGTCCAAATGCTGTGTATTTGCCCAGAATACAAAACGCTTCCATTTACTAGTGTAGGTCTTAGTAGTGGAAGCTTTATGAGAAGCCACTAGTATATTCTGAACTGCAGGTGAGAGAAGATCAGACCTGGCTAAGAAGGAAGCGGAGCAGCCAAGCTGCTAGACGGAGTGACAAGAGCGAGGGTGGGAACCCCTGACGAGTGGGTCAGTAGATCTGGCTCTGGGTCCAGGATCCAGGGTCCCCGAATGCTGTGTGCCAGAAGAAAGGGGAACCAAATTTGACGAGGCCAGAATGGGGCAATGAGGATTATCGTCCTTTGCAGGTTGTTGGCTTTCTGCAGAAACTTTGCAATAAGGGGAAAGGGAGGAAAAGCGTACAGGAGACCCGGGGGCCAATCGTGCACCAGCGCGTCCCTGGGGACTTCCCCTGGAGGGGGTAATAGGGCAAGGTAGCTCCTGCATTTGGCGTTCATTGGAGGCACAAAGAGATCGCAGGAAGGCTGGCCCCACTTGCGAAAAATCTTCTTCGCAACTGACTGTTTGAGGGACCACTCGTGAGGCAACAGGATTGCTCTGCTCAGCCTGTCGGCTATGACGTTGGATGACCCCGGGATGTGCATTGCGATCAGAAAGCGACCCGTGGACTCCGCCCATTGCCAGATTCTCATGGCCTCTCTGCATAGTTGATAAGACTTGGTTCCCCCTTGTTTGTTTATGTACCAGACTACAGACATGTTGTCTGTCTGAACTGCAATAGTCCCTAGAGGAAGAAGGGGAGCAAAGTGTTGCAATGCTAGAAACACTGCCCTCAACTCTAGAACATTGATGTGCAGATTGTACTCTAAATTGGTCCATTCGCCTTGGACTGTCTGTCCCTGAAAGATGCCCCCCCACCCTATCAGGGAAGCGTCCGTGGTCACCGTAGCTGTCGGCGTGGGTAGCACAAATGGTCTTCCGCTGGAAAGGTTGCAAGTCTGAAGCCACCAGGCTAGGTGTGATTTGCATGTATTTGTGATCAGAATTTCGTGTGTCAGAGGTAGCTGTTGGAACGACCATTGTGCAAACAGTAGCCATTGTAGAACTCTCATGTGCAGTCTTCCCAATGGTATCGCAATGAGAGAAGCTGCCATGAGACCCAAAACCTTCAGAATCAGTTTTGCTGGGGATTTTCTGGATGACAGAAGAAGAGATATGTGGCTTTGTAGTGAGGCTATCCTTTCTGGGGGAAGTCTTAGAATTAAATGATGCGTATCCAATTCTGCTCCTATGAATGAGATATGCTGTGATGGCTGTATTGAAGATTTTTTGAAATTTATGGAAATTCCGAGATGAACACAAAGCTGTAGTGTGTAATCCCTGGCCTGAATCAGCTGGCGCTGGGTGGTGGCAGAAAGGAGCCAGTCGTCCAGATACGGAAACACCTGGAATCCGAGGCGTCTCAGGTGAGACGCCACCACTGCCATGCATTTGGTAAAAACCCTAGGGGCTGAGGTTAGACCAAAGGGCAGGGCTCAAAACTGAAAGTGGCTGGCTCCCAGCCGGAAGCGCAAGTGATCCCTGGACGCCCTGGCCATTTTGATGTGGTAGTAAGCGTCCTTCAGATCTATTGAGCACATCCAATCGTCCTTCTGTACAAATGGAAGGATCGATTGAAGCGTGACCATTCGGAACTTTTCTTTCTTGACGAAGGTATTGAGATTGCTTAGGTCCAGAATCGGCCTCCAGTCCCCTGTCTTCTTTGGAACTAAAAAGAACCTTGAGTAAGTTCCGAATCGTCTTTGGTCCGCTGGGACTGGTTGGATGACTCTTTTCTAGCAGCTTTGAAATTTCTATAGCTGCAGGGTCTCGCAGATGGGGCGCACATCTGGGAGTCTTCTCATTGGAATGGGGGCACTAGGAAGGGTATTCTGTAGCCTCTGGTAACAACGCTTTTACCCAGTTGTCTGATGTAAGATTTTGCCAGGCCTGAGGGTATAAAGCTAAGCGACTCCGACTGCCTCCAGAGCAGGACCGCCGGGCCCCCTCTCAGGAGTGCTGGAAAGGTTTTCCAGGGGTGTATCCCTGTCACCTTGGTTTTGGACCCCTCTGCCGCCAGGGCGGCGTCTTCCACCTCTGCCCCTCCTCTGCCTCTAGAGGGGCATCACCCTGTGTGCCTGGGAAAGATCCTTGGGGTTTTCAAACCACATTTTTCCACCGCGTTGCCCTTTGGGGTACGGTCTGGATGGGGCGGAAAAACGGACTCCAACAGCAGACAGAGTCTTTCCCTCCTGTTCACACCAGGTAAGGGTCTCCTTTACTTTGGGGCCAAAGAGAGTGGCACTGTCAAATGGGGCGTTAGTAAAGGAAGACTTGAAGGCTTCCAAATGAGCATAAGCGCATCCAGGATTGTCTACGAAGAGCAATCGCTGAAGCTGCTGCCCTACTCGATCCTTCGGCTGCGTATGAGATCAGCCTCATGGACGAGTTTACAATGGATGTAAGGGTATTGAGATGTGCTGTAACTTTCTCTGAAACAGCAGCATCTGTAGTACCCTGGAGGGTATCTCCCAACTCTTTGACTAGATCCCTCTGTAGTCGTGTGAAGTGGGTCAAATAGTTCAGGGATCGCATAGAAAAAGCCGCTGAACTAAAAATGCGCTTCCCGTACCTGTCCATAGTCCTAGAATCTCTGTTAGGAGGATGGACAGATGAGGAAGATTCCGACATCTCCTTTTTCATGGCCGCTGCCACCACCATAGCGTCCACTGGAACTCCCTTTGTTAGATAAGCCTTGTCTTGGGGTGCAGTAATATACTTATTAGGCTTTCTAGGGACTGGTTCCACCGTGTCAGGCGTCTCCCACGCCCTTCGAGCAATCAGCTCCATTAACTCATCGAAGGGCGGAGTGACCCAGGAGGAGGAAGGGCGAGCACCAAATGCCTTCAGCAAGACTGACTCATCCTCAGAAGGGGGGAGGGATTGCCAATCACCTCTCTGCTTTAGGATCTCCAAGATGTCAGAAAAAGAGACATCCTCTGAGGGTGACTTTGGGGACCCTTCTGACTCATCCAAGTCAGTGTCCAATGTCAATGATTCTTGTGGAGAATCTAAGTGTCTCCTCTTACACAATCTTTTCCTAGGGACTTCTTCGGGGGGAGCATCCGAAGAAGCCTCCGAGGAAGAGGGGGCACCCTCCAGGGGTGGCTGAGACACAGGTGCTCGACACTTAGATGTAGCCGTGGGTGCAGAAGAGGATAACGGTCCTTTATGGGGAGGAGAAGCTGTTTCTGCTGATGTGGTTGTCTGGGTAGACAACACCTTCCTCATGAGGTCGAAGGCCCCCGGGTCCCGAGTCGAGGTATCTCCCGGTTCCGAAGAAATGGGAAGAATCCCCGAAACAGGCACCAAAGGCATCGACCCCGAGGACGGAACCGAGTCGATCTGAGCCGAGGCCCCGAGAGGGAGCGTCGGAACCGAAACATCGGTCCGACTCTCGGTCCCAGAACCATGGATGGATCTTCGGCTCCGAGACTCCGGTACCGGATCCGACGGAGTCGAGGTGAACGGAGCCGACCGAGAGAAGGACGGTTCTGGCACCGAGGGCTCCACAATCAGCAGATCAGCCTCTTCCAGCTCCGAAGACTGGACAGGTCTCGGAGGAGGAACAGATGGAGATAAGGGAAGGCCTTCAAGTCTCGACACCAATTGAGAGGAGACCGAGATGAGTTTGGATAAGGCCGTATTCTCCATTAACTTCTGCACCACGTGGTCTACATCGGTGTCGGAGAGGGGTCTGGAAGAGCGCGTCGAAGGAATCGAAGACGGAGCCGACCTCAACAGTGTCGGGGGCGGGAGCTCCATCACCGGTTCCAAGACTCGAGGCTCGGAAACTGACAACAGCTGAACACTCGGTCCCGAAGTCTGTGGAACCGGTGATCGAACTTTAACTGAAGAGCTCGGAGCTGATGACTTGGGCTCCGACGTCTTCGATTCCTTCGAGGATTTGGATGCCTGGTCTGAAGCATCCAGAGCCTCTTGAAAAGTAGGTTTTAAAAGACCCCTATCCATGAGTTTCCTGCGCCTATCTGTCATGACCCTTCCACTGAAAGAATGACAAATTGAACAGTCTTCTTGCAGATGGAGAGGGCCAAGACAGTAGACGCAGGAACTATGGTTGTCAGTAACTGACATCTTTTGCCCACAATGGCAACGTTTAAACCCAGATTAGCTTTCTCAGACATCATAAGTAAAGCTAACAATAAGGAGTAAAAGTCAAGTCCAGTAGGTATGTCCAATCCGGTAATTTTGTCAAATCCAGTAAAAAGAATGTCTATCCGGTAGTCAATCCAGTAAAGGGTGGGGATAGGCCCCGAGGGAAACTCTAATAAAGTTTAAAATAACTTTAAACGGAACCGAGAATTCCTCGAAACAGTATCACACACACACACACACACACAGTCACTAAATAACTTTTTGGAAAAAAATAATTCTTAAGAAATATAAGAAAAAATATTTAAATCTTAGCTTTAGGTGCTCGAGCTCGATCAAGTGATGCAAACACTGCAGAGGCAAACTAGATCTGAGGTAAAGGCAGAGGGGGATTGTGTGAGTTAGGTTAGTCTCGAGCTTCTTCTCGATGCAGAGCTTGCAAGCGGCCGACACGGAGCCGAGGATCGGCTCCGAACCCCAGGTGTAAGAACAAACGGCGAGATCGAACACTCTCACATCATATGTTTTGGGAGTGTAATAAGTTGGCAGGTTTTAAAAGTTTCCTACAAAGTACTCTGTCAGAAATATTGGGTAAGCAAATAGGTGTAAGGAAATTATTTTTTTTAGCTAGGATACATGATCTGAATTACCTAGACATAGTAAGGCCTTGTTATGCTGAATTCTGGTGGCTGCCAAAAAAGTAATTACTAGAAAATGGAAATCAAAGTCTAAACCAACTGTATTTGAAGTACTGAATATTGTAACAAAGATAAAAGAACTGGAAGTGAGATCTTTAGAAAAGTGAATGAGCAAATTGCATAGACATAAATGGAAACTGTGGAAGCAATACATGTATTTATTTATTTACTTATTTAACATTTGTTGACCAGGAAAATCCAACTAGGACAGAGTCTATTTTCAACAGAGGCTTGGGGAGAAATCCTCCAGACGCATGTCGTTGGAATGTGGGAGGCAACCAGAGTACCGAGAGGAAACCCAGGCAAATGCAGGGAGGACATGCAGGCTCCACACAAAAGGCACTCCAGCCAAGAATCGAACTGGAAAACATCTTGCTGTGAGGTGACAACATTAACCGTTGCACCACTGCACCATCCATGCAGAATGCTTTAAGGGAGGAGTGAGGTTTAAAGGAAGACAGGAGTTCAGCAATTCATGTAATGTTGGACTGATGATAGTTATAAAAAAGAACATATGTGATGTATAATGTATGTAACTGGAAACGTAAATATGGTTTGTTTTCTTTTATATTAATGTATGTTTGCCTACATCTTAATTGATAATTTAATAAAGGTTTTAAAAACAGAGATTATCAACAGTTTAATGTAGTTTCTTAGCAGATAACAGAGGTGCTAAAGGATAAATAAAAATATTAAGTTACGTGATAAATTATAACCAGGAATTGATATAGTGAGCACTGGGAATCTGTAGGATGAGAATGAAGTTTCTTGTAATAAATCTGAGGATATATTCAAGAGTTATTAAAAGAATTCATCCATCTCTGCCAAACGATTTACTGATGTTCAGTATGTAAAGAAAAAGAATAGTGGTGTAAAATCTTATCATAACCATAAATGTCCTTCTCTTCGATATTGCAGTATTCTTTATGTATGGGTTGTATTCCGCCCTATGACCTGATGTTCGGCCAGTATAAAAAAGCTTCAAGCTACTGCCAGTATGTGGGACACTGCACGTCTTCATTGACAATATCAGTCATAAAAAAATATCCACATGTACCATACTCAAAACTAGAATGCCCCATGAGGAACAGGAGTCCTAAGGAAAATGATAATTCATCCAGTCAAGAGACAAGATGCAGGGGGAAGGCGGGAGGGACAGAATACTGCAACATAGAAGAGAAGGACATCTATGGTTATAGTAAGATTTTACACAACTATTCTATGTCCTTCTGTTCAGTGTTGAAATATTCTTTAAATATGGGACAGTGCCATAGCTTAAATGGAACCTAGTGAGGAGGAAGGAAAAAAAGAAGGCTACAAGGAAGAAGACTCCAGAAAACCATGAAGAATAGCCCTTGCAAACCATGCTCTGGACCTAGAAATAGAGTCCAACTTATAATACTTGGTAAAAGTGTGTACAGAAGACCAAATAGCAGCCTCCAAAATGGAAATGGTATCCACACCCTTAAAGAAAGCCCTTGAGGAAGCCAAAGATGTAGTAGAATTGGGTCTGACAGAAGTAGCCAAAGACTTACCATGGAAATCATAACAAAGGGCAATAGCTTTAGAAATCTAGGAAGAAACAGTCTGTTTAGAAACAGGTAAACCCAGAGCTCTGGGATGAAAATAAACAAAAAGCTGATCTGACTTCCTAATGGCTTTAGTCTTGTCCAAGTAAAATCTAAGTTGCTTGTGCACATCTAATGTATGCAAAATTCTTACATTGGAGGATGGAGAGGAAGGGAAGAAGGTAGGCAGTTGGACTGACTAATTAAGAGACAAGTCATTCACAACCTTAGGCATAAAAGTGAGATTCGTTCACATGGAAACTCTGTCCTTGTGGAAAACTAAAAAAGGTATAGATGTCATCAAGGCCTGTAACTGGACGACCATCCTGGCAGATGTCAAGGCAACCAGGAGCACAGTTTTCCAGGTGCAAAACTTCAGTGAAGCAGAATCTGCAGGCTTAAAGGGAGGCAAATACAGCTTTCCCAGAACATAGTTAAGGTCCCAAGCGGGAGAACTGGTCTTCTTGGGGGCTTAACATGAAGGATGCCTTTAAGAAAAAGCTTGACTTCCAATCTGGAAGCTAAAGGAGGTGACAATGGCAGGCAAGCAGAAAGAGCAGAACAATGGACTTTCAAAGAAGAATATCTTAAACCACTTTTTAGAAACTCACACAGGTGGGAAAGCACAACAGGAATGCCCACAGTAAATGGATCTATTTTTCTTTTAAGACATCAGATAGAAAATCTTCTCCATTTGGAAATAAAGGATTTTCTTGTATTGGGTTTCCTGGCCTCCCGCAAAACCCCAAGCACGTCCTGAGAATAAAGGTGCTTGAAAGGGATGAGAAGTTGATCATCCACAGGGTCAGTTGCAATGCTGACAGATGTGGATGAAGTAAGGATCCTTTGTCCTGTGTGAGGAGATCCAGCCAGTGATGCAACTTGTGGTGACAGCTCTTGGCTAACTACAGAAAAAGGGGGAACCAATGCTGTCTTGGCCAAAAGGGAGTCACCAGCAAGATTTTCGGTTGTCCTGCTGAATCTTCAACACAGCTTTCTGTATAAGAGGGAAGGGGGGAATGCATAAAGAAACATGCCATTCCACGAGAAAGAAAGGGCGTCCACCTTCCAAGCCAGAGGATGCGACGTCCTGGCACAAAAGAGAGGAAGTTGCCTGTTCTGAGGGAAGGCAAATAGATCCAGATGTGGAGTACCCTACCAATGAATCAGGTCCAAGAACACATTCCTGTGAAGCATCCATTCATGGGATTGTGTCCTGGTCCTGCTTAATGCATCTGCCACAACATTTTGAGCAGATGGAAGATAAACAGCATGACGAGTAACCTTGTACTGAATGGCCAGCTCCCATGCCTTCACTGGTAGCCTGCACAGAAGGTAAGATCTGGTAACCCCATGTTTGTTTATGTACCATAGGACACTCCTTAAAATGGAGAACATCGACATCTGTGCAGTGACAGAGACCTGGTTCAAGACACCAGAGATCACCCCTGCCTTACCAGGCTATAATTCATACCAAACCTTTCGGCCACCTAACCTGGACCAAAGCACTAAAGATGGAGGCGTGTCCATATTCATTAAGGATATCCACAGCTCCAGGCTAGTTGCTCAGCATAATGCATCTGAGATTATCCAAGTGCAACTAACTCTGGGCAAGACCGCAATACAAATTGTAGCTTGCTACAGATCCCCCACCATGCCCCAGGATTCCCACTCCTCATTTCTTGATACACTGGAAAATATTAGGGTACAACCTAACACCCTAATAATGGGTGATTTCAACTACCCCACTATTAACTGGGAAAACTACTCATGTACCAACTCTTGTGCTCAACATTTTCTGGAATTCATAAATTCCAATGCCTTGGATCAACTTATCCACACCCCCACCAGGGGCAGCAATATCCCAGACCTGGTCATTACCAACATGGGCAACCGGTGTTCCACATTGGAGGTCAATTCCTCGTTGGTCAGATCCGACCACAAGCAAATCACCCTAGACATCCAGATCCCACCCCCCATTAGGGAAACCACTGTAAAAAATTTCTCCAAAGCCAACTTCACGCTTCATAAGACAGAAGTGGCAAACTTCACAACACCCATGCTGACAGACAATAGAGATACAACTGCTGAATCCTATACAACTGCATTTTATAAGCACTTACACGAGTGCATGGATCGTGCAATCCCTAAAAGAACCAAGATGCTATCCTCCAAAAAAAGGAAGCCAATCTGGTGGTCCCCTGCTATAAACAAACTCTACAACAGAAGAAAGAAACTGTTGCAAAAAAAAAGAGTAAAATCCCATGATTGGAGGAACTCCGTGATCAGCCTCTGTAAGAAGCTGAGATCCCTCATAAAATCCTCCAAAGCTAATTACGAAAACAAAATTGCCACTGACTCTAAAGACAAGCACAAAGCATTCTATAGCTATGTCAAGAATCTCAATGGCAACACTCAGATCTGCTGTAAGTTACAGCACAATGGCACTAAATATACAGAACCAACCGATATTGCCAACATCCTGGCAGATAGGTTCAGTGTTAACTTTACCCCTCTCTCTTCCCCTAAAAGGCCCATCTCTATACTGAAAGAATGCAAAGTACCTGTAATCACGACTGCACAGGTAAAAAACACACTCTCCAAAGCCAAGAACATAGCATCCATGGGACCTGACAACATCCCAGGCTGCGTTCTACATGAACTACAGAACGGACTGGCACCCCACCTAAGTACCATGTTCAATCATAGCCTCACCTCAGGCTTTGTGACCACTGAATAGCACACAGCAACGGTTATCCCACTCCACAGGAGCCACCACGGACCCCGAAAACTACCGCCCCATTAGCCTGATGAGCCTGGTCTGCAAGGCTATGGAGCATATCATCATGGAACTTATAAACAATGACAGTGGTTATATCCAAACTTTGGACCCTACCCAGTTCGAGTTTGTAAAAGGCAGATCATGTCTCCTAAACCTGATAGACTTCTTTGAAGCGGTCACCAAAGCCGTAGATGAGGGTAAGGTGGTTCACACAACCTATCTAGATCTCGCCAAGGCTTTTGACACCATCCCCCACTCTGGAATTATAGACAAACTCACTAAACTAGATATAAATCCCTATGTCACAAGATGGGTTGCCAACTGGCTCACTGACAGAACACACACTGTGAAAGTAGCAGACTCTAAATCCAACTTCAGAACAGTGACAAGTGGAGTACAACAAGATTCAGTCCTAGGTCCTCTCCTGTTTGGTATCTACTTCTCTGAAGTACAGGCTAACACAGAAGATCTTTGGCTAACAAAGTTCAAAACTCCTAATGATGTGGACATCCTACAAAAGGGCCTCACTGAGACAGATGCCTGGTGTCAAAGCCATGGCCTCAAGCCCAATGCTAAAAAGTGCACTGTCATCCCTTTTGGTAAAAACTCTGTACCCATGAACTACCACATAGGCGGTAATCTACTTAACACTGAAAGTGTGATAAGAGACCTTGGGACACAGGTGGACAGTAGTCTCTCCTTTGATAATCACATCACCATAGTAGTCAGGAAATCCTTCTACATGGTACACCTCATCACAAAAGGTTTCTCATCCAGGAAAAAAGAGGTCATTGTTCCGCTCTACTCATCACTCATTAGACCCATTATAGAGTACAACGACCCTTTTGGTATGTACCTCACAAGACATCTACAACAACTGGAAAGGCCACAGAAATATTACCAGCCTCAAACAGATGCCCTACGCAGACTGTCTCAAAAAACTCCAGCTTTACTCTATCGCATATCGCCTACTCAGAGGCAATCTCTGCCTAACATAAAAAGCTATGTCAAACCCAGAGCTGTTGGACATGCTCTACGTAAAGAAATCCCAATCCCTCTTGAGCTACATGCTCTAGGGACCTAAACCTTGTCACCACAATAAACAGAACATGCTGGAGGGATAGATTCCTGTCCCAGGGACTTCCCGTACTCTGGAACAAACTACCTATCTATATCAAACAACGCTCATTAGCACTCTTCAAGAAAAATCTTGATGATTGGATGGGAGATAGAATTTTCACCCCGGGGATCACTTCTGTGGCTCTGCTTGACAGGGGCACAGGAAAATAATTTTCTTGGTTGGCAAAAGCCAGGGTACCATTTGGCTAGGCTTATATAGGCTCTAGGGCCAACAGCCTAGTACCTACCTATGAACCTATAAACCTATGGTGTTGTCTGTAAGGATTTTCAGAGGACATGGTTGAAAAATAGGGTAGACAATTTGTACAGCTATGAGCTCAGCCCTCATTTCCCTGATGTTGATATGCTCGCTCTTTTTTAATTTTTCCAAATCTTTTGGGTTTCTAATACCATGACAGGAATGGACTCCATTTCTAAATCAAAGTATGGTTAAAGTTCATGGAATTAGTATTGTTTCAATCTTTGATGTCAGCCAGAAGTGCTCTTCACAATGTGCTTTCTCCTCTGAGACAGAGACCATGGACCCTGAGCTTTCCTGGATGCAAAGGTCGACCTCAGCCCATGTCTGAAGCACCTGTGAAAAGTTGTTGAGAAGGCTGGGGCAGAAGAAGAGGAAGACTTGGATTCAAAGAAAACTGCTGACTCATGTGGAGTTCTGCAAAGGGCAGTATGGGAATTGTGGAGGCCATGAAACCTAGGAATCTCAGAAACTCCCTGTTTGAAATAGCTGGAAGAATCAGGAGAGTCTCTAAGAAGTGAATAAGGAATTGAGTCTTGTTTGTTGGTAGAAAGACCATCATCAGGTCTTTCCTGAACCTGCACCCCAAGAAAATGTGATCCTGAGATGAAGCCAAACTGGATTTTTTTGAAGTTGATGGTGAAGCCTAGGTTATGAAGGAGATGAATGGCCTTCTCTAACTTTAGAGATAAGAGACTGGGGCTGTTTGCAATGAAAAGAAGTTTGTCAAGGCAGGAGTAAACCTGAATACCCTGGACCCTCAGAAAGGCAATGGCTGGAGCCAGGCACTTTGTGAACACCCTTGGGGCAATTGAAAGACCAAAAGGCAAGGCAGAAAAATTGAAAGTGCAAAGAACCACCGAGAAATGTACAAATGTCCTGTATAGAGGATGAATGAGGATATGCAAATAAGCATCTTTGAGATCCAGGGAAGCCATGAAGGCCTGAGGTGGAATGAGAGGGAAACGTGTCTGCAGGGACAGCACCTGGAAAGAAGACACCTGCAGGAAGTTGTTCAAGTGGGAAAGATCTAGAATTTGTCTCCAAGGGACATCTTTCCTTGGAACCAGAAACATTCTTGAGTAAAACCCCTTGCCTCTCTGAACCCAAGGAACAGGTTGTATGGTGCCTTGAGACCTCAACTGAGAAAGAAGATCTGGAAAAATCTGCATCTGACTGAAGATGGGCTGTGGAATACCCATGAAAGGAAGAAGATTATTCAAAGTCATGAAGTAACCTTTTTGGATAATGGACAAAATCCAGGCATCCTGAGTGATCCTTCTCCAGGCTGGAAAGAAAAGAGAAAGGTGAAGAGAAAGAGGGGTATGGCGTGGAAGAAACTCTCAGTAGTCACAGAGAACTAGGTCTGTGCTGAATGGACTGCTGAGAAGAGGGAACTGAAGAAGATTATTTTGACTGACAGGGGTCTTCTAGAAGACTTCTTAAGCCTAGAAGCAGAAGAAGAAGAAGAAGCTGAATGCACTGGTCTCCTAATAAAAGATGTTTCAACAGGGAAATTCCATAAGAATGTCTTGGAGTTCTTTTTCTTTCTCTTGCAAAGACTTAAATAGCTTTGCAGCCGCTGAACCAAAAAGAGCAATTTTGTCCAAAGCAGCATCTAATAACTTGGCCTTAATGTCATCAGGTAATGATTGAAGTCTCAGCCATGAATACCTCCTAAGCACAGAGGCAGATGCAGCAGCTCTAGATGATGCCTTGACAGCATCATAGCTGAAATTAATGGAATGCCTAGCCACCTCAGAAGACGCTGCCAAAAGAGACATGACCTGTGTTTTAATCTCAGAATCTGGCAAGAAAGATAAGGCCTGAGAGGCTTGAGAAAGCAAAGCTAAGGAGTATCTGGACATATGCATCTGGTAATTAACAGCTCTGATTGCTAAAGTGGAAGAGGTATATACATTTTTACCCAGTCTCTCAAGAATCTTTATCTCTCTTTATCAGATGGAAGAAGCTTGTCAGAAGGAGATAACTGAGAAGACTTATCTGAAGCTACGGAGATCACTGATGGATGTGCAGAGGGGCACTTGTAGAGAAACTTACAATCATCAGGAACCTTATAAAACCTGTCAGGCCTCTTAGGAGTTGGAACCTGAGATTCAGGGGTTTTAGAGGAAGAAGCATATGCATCTAAGAAAGCTGGAAGGACTGGAGGGACTGCAAAGAGTGGGGGAACCTCCATCTGAAGGAGGTCATAGTATCTCTTCTGTTCTTCAGAAATCTGGGAACAATCCCATTTGAAGAACTCTCTCATCTTATGGTTTGTACAAAGGAAATTTCCTCCTGAGGGGAATCTCCTCCATTAGATTCCTCCTCAGGAGATGCATATTCCAAAGATGAAGCAATCTGGGTGGAACATGCCAAAGAATCATCATCAGAAGAGGAGTCCTCAGAAGCAGAATAAGGTACCTGAGATACAGTAGCCTGAACTGGGGAGGAAGAAAAGGAAGGCAGAGCCAGAGGGATAGTAGGTTTCAAGGCCATCAAACCTTAGCAAGTCCCTGAGAAAAAGCTTCCCAATCTGACTGAAGAGAGGAAGAAGAAGGAATGCACGGTGCTTAGTTTTCTGCTTCTTCTTAACATGTCTTTCTGGAAGAGGGGACAAAGGGGGAGCGACTACAGACCTTCGTAACTACCGCCCTATTAGCCTGACGAGTCTAATATGTAAGGCTATGGAGCGCATCATCATGGACCTTATAAGTAAGGACATAGGGAATCTCCAAACTCTGGACCCCATGCTGTATGGGTTTGTAAAAGGTAGATCATGCCTGCTCAACCTGATAGACTTCTTCGAGTCTGACACCAGAGCTGTGGATGAGGGCAAGGTTGTTCACACAGCCTACATAGATTTTGCCAAGGCCTTCAACACCATCCGTCACTCAGGAATCATAGATAGACTCACTAAACTAGGCATAAACCGCTATGTAATAAGATGGGTTGCCAACTGGCTCACTGATAGAACCCACACAGTGAATGTAGCGGACTCCAAATCTAACTACTGACCAGTTACAAGTGGTGTCTCACAGGGATCGGTCCTAGGTCCTCTCTTGTTTGGCATCTACTTCTCTGAAGTTCAAGCCAACACAAAGGGACTCTGGCTGACCAAGTTTGCAGATGATTGCATTCTCCAACTGATGTAGACATTCTACGAAAAGGCCTCACTTACACCAATGACAGGTGTCAGAACCATGGCCTTAAGCTCAACACCAAAAAGTGCATTGTCATTCCCTTTGGGAAAAATTTGGTGCCCATGAACTACCACATAGGCGGTAGTCCACTAAACACCGAAGGTGTAATAAGAGAGCTGGGGACACAGGTTGACAGCAACCTCTCCTTTGATAACCACATTACCACTGTAATCAGAAAGTCCTTCTATGTGGTACATCTCATTACAAAAGGTTTCTCATCCAGGAAGAAAGAGGTCATAATCCCTCTATACTCGTTCCTCATGAGACCTATTATAGAATACAATGCCCCATTTGGCATGTACCTCACTAGACACCTACAACAACTGGAAAGGCCACAAAAATACCTCACTAAGAGGATCTTAGGACTTAGACACATGCCCTATACAGACAGACTCAAAAAAACTCCAGCTATACTCTGTCTCTTATCGCCTACTTAGAGACAATCTCTACTTGCCCTACAAAGCCATGTCTGACCCAAAGCTGTAGATATGCTACACCTAAAGAAATCCCAATCCCTCCATGCCACATGCTCCAGGGACCATAACCTCATTACCACAATAAACAGAACATGCTACAGGGACAGGTTCCTAACCCAGAGACTTCCCATACTCTGGAACAAACTTCCCAGCTTCCCAGTCATGTCAAGCAGAGCACTTCACTGGCCCTCTTTAAGAGAAATCTTGAAGAGTGGGTGGGCAATAGGAAGTTCACCCCAGGGATCACTTCAGTGGCATTGCTTGACAGGGGCACTGGGAACTAACTTTAGGTGGCATGATGCCAGGGAATCTTCTTGGGCTAGGCTTATATAGGCTCCAGGGCCGTTAGCCTAGTACACATCTATGAACCAATAAGAAGAGGAACCCGTCGTAGGCCTAACGGTAGACAAAGCCAGATGCTTAGTTGCAGTATCAGCGGCATGGATGTCGCCTGAGTCCTCTAACACAATGAGCCGTGGTTCCCCTATATCACCCGAAGAGGACGTCTGCAAAGCCTCAGATGTGCTGGGATCCACTCCCCTAGCATGTTCCACAGAGTTACCTGCCGAAGAAGCAGATCTGACCTCCTAGTGTACCACCAGGTCTTCACCAACCTCAAGGGGTATGTCTGAGGCAGAAGGCACAGTGAAAGAGGATTCAGGCTTCAACTTACTCACCTTCCTCTTCAAATTCGGCTTGGCTGAAGGACCTGTGGTACCCTCCATAATGTTCTTAACCACACATTTGAGCCTCTAATTCTCCAGATACAGACTCAGAGCCAAAAGACAACTACACAATGTGCTAGGCACAAAGGCCTGACAGACAGAACAGGATCTATGGTCTTGACTAAGCCCTAAATAGAAAAGACAGAGCTCGTGGCTATCTCTATGCGGAATCTGCCTTCCACACCTACACCTGCCCTTCCTGGATGACATGAACAAAACAAAAGGCAGTAACAAGAAAGAAAATCCCCAACGGGGCACTTATCTGAGCTGGTAGCAACACACCAATGAACTTCCACTGCAGACTGAATGTAGGAGTGAACATTCTGCACGGCGGCAGAAAAGTTCTGAGGAAGGTACGTTTGGATGTCCTTTTATGGCCAACATTGTCAAAGCTGACATATAATGTCCCACGTACTGGAAGTAGCTTGAAGCTTTTGTATACTGGCCGGACATCGGGTCGTACTGTGGAATACAACCCACATGTAAAGAATACTGCAACATTGAATAGAAGGACATTTATGGATAGCTGCATGATTGAATGGTCCAGGTTTATTAGGGGATATGCCCAATTATAAAAAGTTTACAGTATTAAGTATGATGGCATAAATTTAAGTGGATGGGTCTGGATTAAAAAGAGGACTGTATTAAGTTTGGCACCACTGTATAAAGATAATGTTATACCTATAATTATTATATGTAAACATTAAAGGCATAAGAAATTGCACCCAGGTCCATACAAAAAGTAATCTATTAAATGACAATCTGTCCATGTACTTTTCAGTTTTAAGGAAAAGGCAAACCAGAAATGCAAAAATAACCCACTGCCTTAAGATAACAATTTAACTTTTCTTTGAAGTGTGGTGGAGATGAATTACACTCAGCTGCTGGACAGAAGGCAGCTTCCTGTGCAGGTGTCTTTAAGATACTGGAACAGTTTTTTGATGATTGGGGGAATGCAGGATGGTACATTTCCTTAAAAGATTATGCATCTTTATTTTTTTAAGTGTGTTTAACAACTCAGAAATAGGTTGCCCAAAAGGCAGGTTTTCAGAGACAGGCACATCCAGTCACAAGGCTCTGAGATCCTTTGGATATTTTCAGATCTGATTCAAGCACATCTTTTATTACTCTTCTCATATCAGCCCTAGACTTAGCATCTACTTCATCAAATAAGCAGTTCAGAGCATGGACACATATTCTGTCAGCATTTCTTTGCAAATGTTGTAATACATCTTCTTCCACAGAACCTGGCAACTTCTGCATAGTATTCTAAATTTGTCCTAAATCTTGTAACTGAGAATACGGACTATGTAATGTGTAGCTCTAAGTGCTAAATTTATTGGGATACAAACTGTTTTGACAAATCTATCGTGCAAACTTGATTTTCTTTCAGATACCAGTAGGTTAATTTATGCTGGTTGTTGAAGTAGCAAGATCAGCTTTTAAGTTCAGGTACAGAGTGATCTACCTTTAACATGCCTATTAGTTAAAGACTTTCAAACTTGTTAGCCAGATCCAGAGTGCCTGAATGTAAGCTGTTACATCTGACAACATCCTCAAAACTATAAAATACAAATGGAATTTTGTCTTGGATTTTGTAATTTTTAACAATTGTATATATTGTCCCATAGGGGAAGACATCTCAAGAGTGAGCCAGATGAACAGCTTTCCCATCTGTCACTTTCATTAAACAAATGTTTTAAAGGGGAGATTCGGATGATTGAGAGGAATTATCATTATGATCCAATTGTACAACCTAATATGAGTGTTACTGGAATGTATAAAATATTATTTCTCAGAAGAAAGACAGGATGGGCTTCACTTTCTTTTCATCTTTAAATAACTGGACAGTGTAGGTATCTGTAAAGTTCATGTTCAACTATCCTAAATGCAGTATACATCATCCTTCACTGGTGAGGGAGGAGACCCTGTTCTCTCTTGTTTAGATGTTCCAGGAAAATGTGTTTAGTAATTTGGAATCAGATGCTGGCATACAGAATTAATAAGCTCTAGTTTCTGGCAGATTATTGGTGGTAGCATGTTTACTTATCACAGTCAAAGGTTCTTCCACTGTGACACTTTCAGAGTTTTGTACAACTTTAATATGCAAAATTATGCTCTTTGAGTCAGAAGCAGGTACCTGCGTGGGTATTTTTAAGCAGTGGCATATGTAAAGGTTCTTTGGGTGCTGTTCTTGTCTTAATATCCATTTGTCTGTGAGGCGCCATGATTTTGGTGCCAACCTCTGAAGAACCTGTAGACAGTCTTACCACACAACTATAACACAAAGGCAGAGAGACTCTATGCCTGCGTGCAACTTCATCACCCCTTTTATTATAACTTCTTTCTGCTTTTTGAGCACAAAGAAATACTTCTTTTTCATCTTGTTTTCTAAATATATTAGACTTTTCTCTGTTCTGCATGAGTTTAAGGTCTTTAAGCATTTTAATTTTGTAATATGTTTCAACTCATCACAATTTTCACACCTCTAATCATTAACTGTAAGGGCCTAGATGGAAGTGTGGAAAGTCCTTGATACCATTTGCAAACCACAAAGTGGCCATAACTCTTTCATTTTTAAAACAATTTAATTTATTCATCATATTATTGATTTTCAATATGAGCCCACATGCATTATAAAATGGAAAAATAAATATTTCAGTACAAGAAATATTTCAGAAACGTATCACTATTGTATACAAGCAACAACTCTATTTAGTTGATATGGCAATACAAATTCCCTCCTATTGTTTTGCAATATGTCAATGCAATCTTTTCTCTCAGTCTTTTCTACTTTCCTCTGCTTCTTTCTGCTGGTTGGTTATTGTGCAGTATACCTGAATAGTTTTACTAGCATCTCCCAGCCCTATACACAGTTTTTTGACACTGCTCACCCCCATCAGTAGACTTTTATTATAACCTTTATGATAGCCATACTTAATTATCTATGAATCTGTCTTATACACCACCTCTTAACTACAGTATTAACATTTTTTGCCCTTATTAGTTCCTTCCCTCACCTTCACTTTCATCAATTTCTAAGCACTAATCACATGATCTATTATCTATTTGCCAATTATTCAACATCTACTAGTGCAATAATAATCTAATTAGCAAATGAATAAGTACTTGTTAATGTATACTACTTAATGTCTGTTCATGTATATTACTGAACGTCTGTTTAAAAATGTTTGTAATATGTTAGAGCTTTTCTCCTCCGCAGAAAAGTGGGTTTTGACTAAATCCAGTTGGACAAACCCAGTAAATAAAAGCAAAATAAAAATAAAATAAAAGAAAATTTTAAATGACTTATGAATTGTTTTTTTTTTTTTTTCAATAGCATCTTCTGTACTTGGTTCCACTAGAAACTCCTCCAGAACTGGTCTTTCACTTGGTACTACTCTTCGTCTCACTGACTCTCTTTGTCTCTATCCCACCAACAGTTTCTGATACTGAAGGCAATCTCTGGCCTGCAGTTCAGACACTGCTTGGCTTCTTTCCATTCTTTCACTTTTCCCTTCCAACTTATTTCTTCTCAGTTGCATGGTTCCTTTCTTAGTTTCTTTCAGTTACTGCCATCTCTTGCCAAAATCTGTCATATGCTGCCAGACTGAAGAAACTCCAGCTCTATTCAGTCGCATACCGTCTGCTCAGAGGTGACCTGTACCTGACATACAAGGCCATGTCCAACCCGGTATTAATGGACATGCTCCACCTCAAAAAATCCAAATCTAACAGATCCACTAGAGCAAGCGACTTAAACCTTAGCACGGATATAAATAGGACATGCTGGAGGGATAGATTTGTCACCCAGAGACTCCCTATGCTGTGGAATAAAATCCCGGTCCATGTGAGGCAGAGCACCTCGCTGGCTCTGTTCAAGAGAAATCTTGACCGGTGGATGGGAGATCGTAGGTTTACCCCGGGAATCATCTCTGTGTCACTGCTGGACAGAGGCACAACAAACTAATGGGCACAGTATTTTTTAACATAAGGGGTGGCGTAAGCCACAAAACTTTGGGCTAGGCTTATAAATGCCTTAGGGCAGATAGCCTAGTATAAACCTATGAACCTATGTCTTTGCACTAACTAAATCTGTGCTCTGAGATTTTTGTCAAAAACAATTGTATAATTGTTTTTTTTTGCCAAAAGTCCTAGAGCACAGACATTGTTTATCAAAACTCATACATATTGTCCAAGTATGCTGTTACTTTCTCCTTAGCACTCTACAACTGTTCCTCTTCTTGATCTGTACGCCTCTTCCTTCCCTGCAACATTTTATCTTTTGCCAGTTTTTGTTGATTTGTTCCCCCATCTCTTACTCCCTTAGTCCCCCTATTTTTTAAAGTCCTTCTTAAAGTTTATCTCATGCTCACTAATTACTCTGAAGAAATTTTCATCTGAACTAATAGCTTAAATTGTGCCTGTTATCTATTCATTAAAGTTCCCTCTTTCTAAATAATGCATAAAGAAAAGTCAATGCCTTTCTTGGATTTTTGGTTCCTTATATCTTTATTGTAAGTCTTATAACTGCATGGTCACATATCACTATTAGATGGGTCTCAAAGCTTTCAATGAATTGCTCATCCTGCTGTGATAAATACCTGTTCTACAGTGTAGTCCAGTCATTGTATCTTGAAGAGAAATATGTTAACTTCTTCTGAACTGCTGCTACTGAAATAAAATCCCCCATGTCAAACACTTTCATTCATGTCTTTTAAAATCTACCTACTCTAGTTATAGTTTATATTTTTGTATTCAAGGGCCCCATCACATATCTTCAATACTACACAATAAATTCCTGTCGGTGACTATCTTTACATGTACATATATCTATATATTTATCTATATATATATATATAAATATATATATATATATATATATATATATATACGCATCTACAATACCCTGGTGAAAACTTTTCGTATTTCCCAAAATTCCCTTTAGCTTTATAACAGCACTCTTAGGGGGAATACAAACACATAAACCTCTTTCCTTGCCAATAACCCCTCAGTGCTACAAATGTTCCATTACTGTTTTTTATCCTCTTCTACTCTAACTGGACTCCCTCTTCCTACCAATGGAATAACACCTATTTTCCTTTATCTCTGATAGTCTGCCAAATAGCTACACTGAAATCCTGTTTTTATAAAACTCACATATTCATTTCATTCAAATGCAACTACTGTAACATGGCAATTCATACTCTAAATTTCTTAATATAATTCAGTACTCTTTGCTTTTTTTCCCTTTTCCTATATGGCCACTTACATTCCATGTTAACATTGACAATACACATATTCTGTTATTTTAAGGTTACAGACCCATAAAATGCAAGACACATTTGTTATATACTACTAGCAGCCTAAGCATACCTTTCAATACTTGATAATGAAAGTTTTACATAATTGCAATTTTCCACCTTTGTTTGCACTCACGCCACATATCTGTGACAGTTCAATTCACTACAACCCACTCCTTGTCCCTTTAATACACACAATAGAAAGAGAACTATATATATTTGCAAGAAAAAACTTTGCCCCTTCAAATAGGAGTGGCAGCTTCAAATTAAGAACTACTTACACAGACATTATCAACCTTAAACTAAAGTTAACCATGGTAAGGGACATGCTGTTGCTGCTGCATGCCCCCAAATGCATTAATGCTTATTTTAGTATTATCTGTATTCCCCCTTCTCAGTGTAGAAAACAACCTGCATACACAAGACAACCATTAATTTAAAATATAGCTCTGTGAAAAATCACTGACTAGCCTTGAAAAAAGAAAATAACTGTATGGCTTTATGCTTAGTAAATCCTAAAGTTAAAGCGGCTGGTGAGATCTACAATTTCAACACTATGGGAGGATTCAGAAATCAACAGTGCTGTGCAAAGTGCTCCTTACTGGGACAGTGTGATTTTGTAAATGCTACTATCAAGACATATCCAGTCAAATTCCATGACACTAGGAAAGTTTAAAATAACACACAGTAATGTTAAGGTCCACATCACACAGTTCTATTCATTTCTGAATAACCCTCTGTTTCTATTTTTCTATGTTTTGTTACCTCACATTCTCGCACAACTGCATTCCACTGCTCTTTTAAGAGTTAACTGCTGACCTTCAAGCAGACCCACTGAAGATGCAATTTAGGCTGCACTGTCTGAGCAGTTTTGTAATTAATTCTTCTTTATCTTGACTGCATCGGTTCACCTTTGTCAATTTTTATTAGACCAGTCCTGCACCTGGACTCTCTTATGAGAAAAATGCCATCTAGTGCTTCAAAGTCCACTGTAAAACTACCATTTACCTTGCATCCTTCACTTTTCTTTCATTTTCAATATGTTTAACTTGAGGGAATGAATAAAAACATGGTCCTTGACTTAATATACAGTCTTTAGTCTATTCATTTGTTCTTAAACTTATCAGGAAAATATTGTTGCTAACTTTTATGTTTATGTAAGCATTCCATGCACACTCATAACTGAACAATCCCCAGGAGCTACATATTATAATATTGCATAACTTGCTGTGGTACTTTCCAGCTTTTTCTCATGCTTCAATGTAAATAATAAGTACCTTAACTTTGTTTTGTTTTTAAGATTCTGTCTTGTCTCACTATTACTAATCGACTTAGGTAACACTTAACAAAACAGCTACTTCAATGTATACACTTACCCATTACTATATTTTCACTTTTTTGCCCCCATGACATGCAAACAATCAGACCCTCTCCTGGTCAATCAGCCTATTTATTCTAAACACTGGATGAGAGCCAACCAAGTGGGGCTGCCATCCAGACAGCCATTTGGAGTGGTTCAAACTTTTTTCTGTTTTTTTCTACCTAGCCCTATCCTCTTACAATACAGAAGGTTGAGATCACAGAGCTGTCAATGGCTTTTGGTAGACATGAAAAACAAAATTAAACCAGACATTCTGTATGAAGGTAATGGAAAAGGAACCCTAACAATATGGAGCTATACCAAACTTTTTTGTGGTTAAGGAAAGAAACAAGAATTGCAACAAACACTGCAAAAGACATGTACCTTAGACAGAAACAGCAAACAAACTGGTCTAGACCCAGAATATTATGGAAAGAAATTAAACACTTAACAGGGGACATTTGATAACTCTTCAGCTACCAAAAATTAAATCACTCCACATTTGCTAATGATTATGCTCACTTTTTGAAGTCCACTATAACCTGAAACCTTTCCAACAATTTACTCCCCTTCCAATGAACAGCAAGAACCTTCATCCCCATATCTATACCCTCCAGCCTTTTATGCAGCAACTTTTCATTTTTCTGAAATTTTATTAACACAGACCAAGAACCTATTTCTAGAACTCAACAATTCAGGATCTAAATATCCAGCAAACATCATCCCACCATCCTAAGGCTTGCTGCTGAAAAAGTTTCTAAATCATTCATTCTCTCTCTGAAGTATAAAGTTATAATCTCTCTACATAAAGTCATGCCTCCTAATGGGCTAAATGATTATAGGCCTATTTCTACCCTGTGCCCTATTACCAAAATACCTCAAAAACTTTTACACAAGCAACTACTTAAGGACATTAACAGTCATGACTTTCACAAATGTTTCACTACCTTTACTACCCTGGTAATGGCCACTGACACCTAAATGAGGGACTTACTATAGCAGGTCTCTTTGTTGACATGACAATGGCTTTTGAAACAGTCAACCACAGACTTCTCAACAAATTCAAAAGACTCATTTTTTGGAGAAAAGTTATTTACTGGTTTTGCAGCTATCTAAAAGACAGAACGTTCTATGTCTGTAGCAATATCTCATCCTACATCGCTGATAAAGTTAATACAGATGTACCACAAGGGCCTGCGCTTGGTCTTCTTCTCTTCTCTCTCTCTTTGTTAATGATCTCCCTCTAGAATTTCCATATCTTAAATTAATAATGTATGCAGATGATATGTTACTTCTGAAATCCAGTACTAGCCACTTTCAGCTATGTAGCCAGTGCACTGCTAATAAACTACTAATTAACCCTAAGAAAACCAATGTCATGATCTTTGCTTCAGCCAAGAAATTGCCCACTACCTCTCCTATCCTCTTAACAGATCTTAATGGGAACAGAATACCTAGTGTCACTTAAAGGAGGTATCTAGGCCTAATACTTGATCCTACCCTTTCCTTTTCCACACAAATACATATTATTTTAAAATATCTGTCACCCACTGCTTGCAGGGCCAATGCTAAAATATTTTAATACCCAAACTGGAATACGGCCTTCCTTTTCACGTCATGCATTCAGCCCACAATGCTCACAAAACACAGACTGCTGAAAATAAGCATCATTCTAATTTGCTAAAAAATTCCAGTTGGCTCTCTGTGCCTCATAGGAAGACATTTCTTTTAAGTACTCTAATTTATAAGGTTCTAGAACACAGTCACTGACACCATTTAAGAGTGAAACTCCCTTTACAAGACAACCCTTACATAAACAGAAGTACAGATGGAAACAATTTCTCTCTAGTATACCCTCCATTTAAAACTGCTATAAATGAGAGTGCCTTCTCCAGACTCAGACTTGCTACCTGGAACTACAGCCTACTGACATAAAAAATCTAGAAAGCATTAAAAGCTTCAAATATGCACTTAAAAAGCATGTCTTTACTGAATTTACCTGCAACTACTACCATGACAATGGTTAGGTAATTTACCTTCCTATATCATGAATAATCAAACCGATTTAAGAAACATTTCTCACTCTCTTACTGTGTCATCTTATATATTTCACACGTACATATGTATTACATGTTTGATTGCACTGTATTTTATGCATGTCTTTGCTTGCATTTTGTATATATTTTTGTCTTTTTCTCTCAATGCACTCTGACTGGATCTTTTAATCTTTACCCTACTGCATTTAATCTTATTACCATTATGTTCTAAATGTTGCTAAGTACTTATTTTCTATATAATTTTGGTTAGAAAGACTGTGATGTATTTTTTGCTCTTTGGGCTTGGGCCATGACTGAGAAGGGTCAACATTCCAGTCCACCTCCCAGTGAACAAAGAGTAAATAAATAAAAAACATATAACATTGAGGAACTTTATACAATCTAGCTTTCTTTCTTGGGGGTAGCTGGTTGGATGTTAGTCAAGTTACAGTCTGTGATAAAAACATCCTTCAAAGATGAAAAGCAGGAGGAATTCAGGTAGGTTCTGGAAATTCCAGCTGTAATAAATCATAACACTTCTTCAGGGACAGATGAATATCATTATGTTCCCAATGAAAGCAGTGATTCATCCTAGAAATAGTGTCAGAGAAGGAGAATCCTCAAAGGGACTGGCTGAAGCCACACTCTCCTCAGAATCTGAATAAGAACCCTGAGGAGACAAAGCAGAATCTGTGCCTTCACAATCATTTTGTGATTTAAAATCTTGAACCTCTTGAGAAAATGAAGAATCTCTCTTTGTCTTAACTGAAACAGCTATACTGGAAGGAACAAGATCCAGAACTAAACCTTGAGCTAAGCCCAATAAATCACTCATATCCAAAGTCACTTAAGATAGGAGAGGAGCAAGAAGACCGTCTCTCCTTTGCCTACCAAGGAGGCATCATACCTGCAGTCCAAGCTAGCTGTAGTGACACTACCAGAAGGATCCAGCAGAGTCACCCATCTGTGACTGCGTCACTACAGCAGCCTGTTATGATGGCAAAAGCTGTTCAGCAATTTTCTTCTTTTTTTGTGGCTGAGAGACTGAAGAGACAAGGAACTGGTAAGTTATTTTATGGTTAAGTCAAATAAAATGCCTGATTCCCAGGAAAGCCTAGCAGTAGTGGTCAGTAAAACAGGTAGGTAGTAAAAACATTAACCTTTTCTCCATAAAAAAAAAAACACAGTAAACATTTACTCCAGTCCCTAAAAGTAAAATGACAAAACTTTTACCACAGACAAAGCACTTTTAGATAAGCTTTAACAACTTTTAATCGCAAAAGTAAGAAAGTAATGCTTCACTTTAAAAGCAGAAAAAAGTCACATGATAGACAATAAAAACACATTTTCCTAACTTTAAAGTAAATATTTTACAGAAAAAGTACAAGTTCTGCCAGGAAAAGTAAAGCGGCTGCCTATCAATTGAATAGCAGTAGTGCTCTTAGGCAGTAGAAAAGCTCTGAAAGGCTTGGCACCCTAACCTGTTGACAAACAGCTTGGGTGTGAAGGTGTCCTGAAAGCTCTGGAAGCTGGCTTGGCTGTCATATCCTTAGCAAGATATAACCTATACAGCAAAGGAACTGCAGCAGTGATCCATATAATAAACATTTCCTTTTATCATGAGGTACAGTGGCCTTTGGGTTAAAAACCTATAATCCTATAATATATATATATATATATATATATATATATATATATATATATATATATATATATATAAAACTAACACAACTGTAGCACATTGTTCTCCACATATTATACAAAAGTGTTACATAAGTCTGTTATTATTATAATGGTAATTTCATTCTGCAAATGTTTACCTAATTTCCATAACACCCCACTGAATACAGAAGAAAATCAGAGTTACAAAGGAACATGCTGCAAGACATGGCATGCACCACAGCCACTAACCACACAAGGAATACTGCAAGTGTGTAGGTTTTATTATTCCTGAAGGGGTCATCACTGTCAATATCATGGTTATCCTGGGACAGTGATCTTTTATAGTTTTGTTATTCTTATAGAAGTATTGTACAAAAATTGTACAACCTTAAAATATAGCTCAACTGGACCTCAAACTTTGACATAAAAGTATGAAGTTTAATTGCTGCTCCCTATACTTGGCTATATTTTTCTGTGGCATCACTGTCATCATAGAAAGGGCATGGTACCCATTCTGCATCACAACAGGCTCCTTTTTAACTCTGGTTTACTTCTGTATTCAGTACAGAGCTGTGGAAATGATGCATACTTTCAAAGAATGTATAGCTTGCTATGAAGTACCACATAATTCCTTACACACTTTTCTAATGTATACATATTATAATGTGCTACTGCAATGTTCATTACACTTTCCCTTTAAGTAAAATGTGCAAGGGACTAAACCCCCCTGTATACAGGGTGTGGGTGCCAATAAAAAAATGTTTAAATTAATGAACAAATTAAATTTTGAAAGCTATGTTTTCAGTTAACTGGGATTCAGACACCACTGTTTTGCCTGACTGACCTATACCTATTTACTACTGCCGACAGTTACATTCAGGGTTCACAGCAGTGAGCAAAAAACAAATCCCAGCACTAATGGCTTGGTTCAGCAAACACAACAGTGGGGAAGAATGAGTTCTATTGCTTGCAGCTGAGATTAAAATCAATTATATGGACAATAACAGCTTACAGTACTGAACTTGGGTTCAATGTCCACAGCTGTGAGAAAACAGTAAACAACACTGATTGTTTGGTTCAGCACAAAAAGCAGTGAGGCTTAGAAATTCTAACATCTAGATTTTGGTTGGCATTCTGCAGCAGACAATTTTTAATCGAATGGTTCTGCTTGCACACCAGAAAAAAAAATAACATTACTTCCAATATTTGTAGCTGGGTTTTATACTTATCGGTAGGAGGAATTTGTGTCTCAATATTGATAGATTGCCTCGGAATTCTTAACACTGAGGGTCAGCAGCACCCTTATAATGAAAAGAACAAAATATACTTTTCATCATATACTGATATTCATTGCAGTATCAGTGTCCCAGCATCACCATACTAAAAAACAGTTTCTTTCCACTTTCCGTTAGACTGTTGAACTCTTTGGAAAAATGAACCATGACGTCTGTTACATAACTAGCCTATCAAGGGGCTTATTTTATGGATGTGCAATAGCTAAGTGCAATACTAAGATGGCTCACCTACACATTGAAGGATTGTAAAGTGCAATACACAAACTGCAATAATTCAGTCTAATCATAGATATGTTGCTATTGTTTCAATTTTACTTTGACAATATTACCTTCATATTGTTCTTTGTCTTCCTTGTCTCCTGTTCTGGGATGGGTGTGGGTCACTGCTGTCCTACTTTACTTACAAACTGCTACTTATTAAATTTCTACTGTGATATTTTATTAATTTTCTCTATCTATATGTGCAACTGTTTCCCGCGTTGAGAATGAAGCATTGTAATTTTATTCAGCTACACTGCTGTGTAGTTCTGAATAACAATAAAGTTTTCTTTGACTTTGACCATAAACAGTTAGTCCTGTGCACTTTATTTTCATTATATCCCCAAATAGCTGGATGGGGGCTGCCTGCCATGCTGCTGTTTTATGTCACAGCTTCTTCATCTCACAGGGCACTTTGTATCCTGATTCTGTTGCATCAGAAGGGAAAGCCATTTTTAACGGTTCTGTCTCTTCACTGACTGTCAACAGGAGTGTGATGACTTCCTGTTTTCTCTGAACACCTCTGGCGCTGACTCAGTTACCTTGTTCAGTAGTGCCTTCAGTTTTGTTTTTGGCTATTTCCTGAAAAAAACTTTTTAAAGTTATGGATACCTTTTAAGCTTGGGGCAGTAAATTTATTTGCCTTTCTTCAATTTCAGAATTTATGTTCCAGATAACCCATACCCCAATCAGAGTCATGGGGCTGATGTGTGGACATGATCAGTGAGTTTTCAGCCCTCATGGGATAACCACATAAAATTTCAAGCTCCAAAACAGACATCTATTGACTCTGCTAAAGCTGGAATACTTGGTTTATTTAGTTTCCTCATTACAACTGCAAATATTTTTGATTTGGCTACCATTTAACCACTTATTGTCTCAACCAATTAATGCATCTACAATGTAAACAGTACAGAAGCAAATAAAAAAGGATATATCACGCAAGTGTCCAAAAAAGCCAAAATGCTGAAAGTCTGCAAAATTAGGCACAGAATAGGAAAAATATGGAAAAAAAGCTAGTTCTTGTTTTCACTAGACATATAAATCTTGAAAATGGAAAGATGCTTCGAGAAGGGGAACACTTAACATGTGCTTGATTAAAAGATTACAGCAAGACTAAAAACTGACTAAAGAATTGAGAGTTTCAGACTGAATGTCAGAAATAAAAAAGTAAAACAAGTTGGAAATGGAGTCTTATTTCTGTTTTCATTTTCACCCTTTCTTTTCAATAGTTTTTCCATAATATTCCCTGTAGAACAATTAAAAGTTCTGTGTTTTAAATGAACACAGCTGGTAATATCTGAGTCAAGTAGCTCCTAATCTTTTCTAATCTAATCTTCTTTATCATAATGTTGTGAGTGAGACATTCCAAGCAAGCTAAAAGATGTTTTACTTACGATGCACTTTAACAGACGCTGTGGTCTGTTGGCTGCCAGAATCACATGTATATTGTCCAGAGTCATCTGGTTTTAAATCATGAATCACCAGCTCCACTGTGGAGCCTCTCTGCTTCATGTCGTATTTCTGGCTGGAAGTTATAATAACTGAATCCTTCCTCCATTCCACTGGTGCATCAGGTTTGCTGAGTTTGCAGCGCAATGTGACTGTGTCATCCTCCTCAGCCTCTTTATCTTGCAGCGGTTCTTTGAAAAGTATAGCAGCACCTACCAAGAGAAAATTTAAACATAATTAAGCTCACTGCCACACCAATAAATACAAAAAAGAGAAAACAAGACAAGATATCACTTTCTTTCTGCATGCAATCTATGATCAAATATTCACTGCAAATTTTGACTGTGGAACAACCATAATGACAAGCCAAAGTCCAGTTTTCAGCACCAACACAGATTTCAAGGCTACAATAATGAAGAAATTGTGCCTGATTCACAGCATGGACAGCAGGTTTCTGAAGATTTAAAATATGAAATTCTAGAGTATAATTAAGCAATAATCCACAACTGTATGTGGGTATAACAGGATTTACCCATCGTCAATGTGGTTTGAACAAGAGGACAAAGCTCAAGTGACTAAACAAACTCACCGTGCGCAAATCCTGACATACCCACAAATAGGAGTGGATTATTACTATTATACGATTGTATTATTTAATAAAAAAATCACTTACCTTTCTTAAATAATGTATTTGTATAAAGGTACTTTAGTCTCCTTACACATTCTCTCCCTTAGACTGATGTACTGTGCATGCGTATGGAACTTGCGTTTCCACATTTGTGCAGTACATCGGTGCTGTGCCGGAGAAGTGAGGGAGAAAACAGACTCTCCATTGCTGTTTATTTTTCTACCAGTTAAACAAATAGTTTTTATGAGGGACAATGCAAAACTGTAAAGAAAATCATGTAGGTTTCTGTTTGTTTAGTTTTGCAGAACTTACCTAATTTTTCTTATATTTTGCTCTGCCTCTCAGCATATACCACTACAAAGTCAGACTGCTTTACTGCATATTTATTTATAACAACAGCTATTAATGTTTGCGACTAGGAGTGTGTCACTATGGTTTGTGATGTAAAATGCTTGCAACTAGGACTGTGTTGGTGTGGTTTGTTTTCATTTATATAGATGTACGATTGCCTGTGTCATAAGTGATGGTTTAATAAACATGTTTCTTGTTTAAAAAAGGGAAGGAATTGAATAATTCATGTAATGTTGCTTAGGTTATACGATATACAGTAATATATATGTGAAGTATAATTTTTGTAAAATGCTTGCAACTAGGACTGTGTTGGTGTGGTTTGTTTTCATTTATATAGATGTACGATTGCCTGTGTCATAAGTGATGGTTTAAAAAACATGTTTCTTGTTTAAAAAAGGGCAGGAATTGAATAATTCATGTAATGTTGCTTAGGTTATACGATATATAGCAATATATATGTGAAGTATAATTTTTGTAAACGTGAACTTGTTAATACAGTTTAATTACTTTTATATAAATGTAAATTTACCTATATCACAAGTGATAGATAATTTAATTAAGTTGTTATAAAAAAAAACAAAACAAAAAAAAAAGCAGCTGACTGCACCTGTCAAAGTAAGGGAAATACCACTATTCAACTCTTATTAAGACATCTTGAAGTCCAGTGTAGAAGGTTAAGGTTATGAGTTGCTAATGGGCTTCATCATGTAGTCAAGGTTTGATTCCCTTAATCTACATTTGCTCACTGTGCAGTTGTGAGCAAACCATTCAAGTAAGCAAGACAGAGTTTCCAGGCTATCCTGATAAGAGGTGTGTACCTAGTGGGACTGCCTTATCAGATTAGTAAATTAACATATAGATACACACACAAACACACACACACACACACACACACACACACACACACACACACACACACACACACACAAATGTGTGTGTGTGTGTGTGTGTGTGTGTGTGTATATATATATATATATATATATATATATATATATATATATATAAAACAGACTACTTTACCTTGACAGGAGTGTTCTTTCTTCTGATGTCCATTAAAGGACAAGCAATAGTTGCAAAATTAGTGGCAAATCTTTTATATCACTAAGCTAGTCCAAAGAAAGCCTTCACCTGTCTCTTATCATTTTAGGAGATAATGATGAGGATCTGCAGCTAGCAATGCAGTAATAGTTGGATTTGCTAAGGATTATTTGGATCAACAGGAGCTCCAGGCTAGGGATGTGGGCAATTTGGCATGAGGTGATGGTGTTTTTCACAAATACAGATATTCCCCTGGAGCTATCCAAGGGCCTGAACACATGGAAGGAACTAACCCTGGTATAGAGTACTGCCATTTCACTGAAACCATGCCTCAGTAGCTACACAGATATAAATGTGTATGTGCTGCAGGAACAAGTTCAGACATCTTTTTGTTTGTACTCCACAGCACTGAGCTGTGCCACCATGAGATTGTCAGAATCTGGATTTGAGTTTGCTATGTAGGAATGTCCAGCATGTGGTTCTGCCTAAAAAATACACTACAGCATCAGCAAAAGCTTTAACCAGTATGCAAAAGCTTTGGCATGGGAGGTGTAAGCCACCTCTGGTAAACAGGAAGTTGTAGTTACAAATTAATTGCAGGCCAACATGCACTAGATCTCCTTGGACTGACACCAGCCACTAAGATAACTGTTAAAGCTAATAATCTTGTCTTACTATCTAGGCATCACTCTTGGTTAAGGCAAGATATTCCTCATGGATAGTTTCTTTTGGACTTCGAAGATGTCTGCATACTGATCAACACAGTTCTCCCAGTGTGAAAAAAAAACAGAGAGATAACAGCCAGTGATATTACCAGTTTGAGTAAAAATCAGTTACTGCCTAATAAGTACACTACCTGGTTGCCAACAAAGAAGACATTTGGAGATCCTGAAAGAAAATCAACCAGAAAAAGGTAAAGAGAAACACTGGTTGGGAAAAATTCTGCAGCTGTTTAGCAAAAAGCAGTTCAGGCTTCACCTTTGACACAAGGGTTGGTTTCCAGTAATCCAGACGGAAAATAAATCAAATGCATTCAGAGGTGATTAAAATAAACGGAACAGTGAAGGAGTATATCAACTCAAGTAACAAAAGGCTAGAAAAAAATAGATGAAGCTTTAACTAGCTATACAGATTAAATGATAAAACTGCAAAAATAAGAGGGTGAGTCTGTGTATGAGACCTATCAAGAAAAGTTTTTAAAAATGGCAGAGTTAGAAGACGGCATGCAGAGAGAATCTGAGATTTTTCTGCTGTACCTTACAAATTGGAAGAACAGAATGTATTAATTTTATGAAAGCACAAATAAAAAAAAAATAACTGGACTGGCATTCCACAGAAGGATTTGTTATTTGAAAGAGCAGACTGGGTGTATGTTCCAAACCTGACCATGAGAAAGCAGCCAAGACCTGTATTAGTAAAAATGCAATCATATCAGCAAAAAGACTTGATCCTTACAGAACTGTGTCAGAAGGAAAAAGAATTAAAAATTGGAGACAAAGTGTTTATGAAGAATCATTATTCACTGTACATGTAGAAGAGGAGCAAATTTATCCCAGCAATCAGGGAATATTGAGAGGAAGATGTGAAATTAAAGCTGCTGTATCCAACTTGGACTTGAACCAGAGTCTGGAGTTGGGGATGGAGATGAACAGGAAGAAGACCAGCAACACTGAAATTAGCGAATATACAGGACACTATAAAGCATCAATCACATTGGTGAACTAAAACTTTGCAAGAAAAAGTGCCTGAGAAACACTGGATGTTTGCTGACTTTGTTAAACTTGCTTTATGTCATTAATGTTTAGAAGGACACTAGAAGGGGAAAGTAACTGCAAGTAAAATTATTCTTTTCTTATTAGTATCTATATAACATATTTCAGATGAACTGTCTGAAAGTTCAATCAATTAATCCTGAGAGTTCTGAGCGTTCTTTGCTGAAGGAAATGCAAGATTTACAGGTACAATGGCAAGCAGATCAATGAAATGAAATTCTGAGAACTGAATAAGACATAGTAGCCTCTCTAGCAGACTTGTAGATACCAGGTGGAAACAATGCTCGTACACGAGAGATAAAAGAGAATCCTTTATTCCACAACAATACTGGTTTAGCGCTTTCAACTGGCAAACCCAGTCTTCCTCAGAACAATTATCAAATGCTCACATACAAATATATATAGTCTAAATTACCCATTCAATTAAAAAAAAAAAAAAAAACGCCAAAACTTTTAAAGGTATGCTCCTCACTTTTCCAACTATGTTCTTTAGCTAAGAATATCCACTAAGGATATAAGTTAATACATTCATGTTATATAATATATAAATGAACTATATAGCTACTAAAAAACATAAAAAATAAATAAAATGTGTAAAATATAAGAAAACAGGGAAATGTTTTTGTTCAAAAAATACATATATACAAATACCATGTGCAAGTACAAAGTCCATGCCTCACCATTTGTCCCCAAACAAATAGCTGATGAAACAAATGAAAGATAAAAATGGTAATAGTAACAATAGTACCTTAATCCACATTTAGTAAAAAAATCTCAATATAATAGTGCTAATAGAGTAAATAAGAGTAAACATACAGATGCAAAACTGAAACTAGTTCTATTGGGAAAGGATCAAAAAAGGTTTGATGCTGATGAACTCATTCAGTCCAGGTGCTCTAGTAGCATCTAATAAAATCTGCCATCTTCTCTCCGATGCTGCCAAATGCATCTTCCAGGTCCCTCCAAATAAAGTGCTTTTGACTTGATCTATAATGGCAAAACGAAAATGGTGCCCGGCCCCATTGTCACTTATATGTCTATATAAGGCGTTTTTAGTATAATTTTTCTGTATACGGTATAGATGTTCATAAATACGTTTTTTTAAATGCCTTTCAGTTTTGCCAATATAGTACGCCGGGCAGGATGTACAGGTGG
Source organism: Protopterus annectens (assembly GCF_019279795.1). NCBI lineage: Eukaryota > Metazoa > Chordata > Ceratodontiformes > Protopteridae > Protopterus > Protopterus annectens. The sequence continues at coordinate 1,848,303,449 of NC_056731.1, forward strand.
CTAGGTATGTCACCTGACTGGTGTTACAATTCCCTGTCCTAGTCTTGATACGCGTGTGGTTTATATCTTCTAGTTGGATGTATCTTGCCTCATTAATATAACTACATTGTTTACATCTTCCACATTTTCTAGTACCTTTATGTTTGTCTTCATTATCTGTGTTATTACTGGCTTTCTCCAAAATTCTTTTTAAATTGGATCCTGTCTTGTATACATATTTTGGTGTGAGTCCCACAATTTTGTCCAAATTTGAAGAAGTAATGATGTCCCAATGTTGGCTTAAAATGTCCTGAATAATATTGGTATATGGCGTGTATGTCAAAATACATGCTCGACCAAATAGTTGATGTTCATCTCCATCTTCTTTCATACTTTCTTCGTATTTACCCAGTAAGGGGGGATATTTCTTTCCCCATTCCTTCTGTACGTAGTAAATAACATCTCCCACCATACTATCTGGGTATCCACGATTAAGAAATAAATTTTTAATAAAATCCAATTCGGTCCTCATAACTGATTCAGTCGAAGACATCCTGGCTGCTCTAATACACTGACCCTTAACTACGTTTTTAAAAACGTGTGGGGGTGGTTACTAGAAAAGTGTATGTAGTCGTTAGAAAAAGTTGGCTTCCTATAGATCTTAGAAGTGAAACCATTATGATCTTGTCCAACCATAATGTCCAAATATGGAATGCTTACTCTACTGCTATTATAAGTAAATTTTAAAAATTGTGAGGAACTATTAAGAAATGTCATGAATTCCTGCAACCTCTCTGGGGATGTCTTCCATAAAATAAAGATATCATCCAGATATCTAGCATAAAATTTAATTTCAGCATAAAAATTACTTTTAAATAATACCTCGTCCTCCCATTCCAACATCACGAGGTTAGCAAATATGGGAGCACATGATACCCACTATTACCATTTTTATCTTTCATTTGTTTCATCAGCTATTTGTTTGGGGACAAATGGTGAGGCATGGACTTTGTTTGTACTTGCACATGGTATTTGTATATATGTATTTTTTGAATGAAAACATTTCCCTGTTTTCTTATATTTTACACATTTTATTTATTTTTTATGTTTTTTAGTAGCTATATAGTTCATTTATATATTATATAACATGAATGTATTAACTTATATCCTTAGTGGATATTCTTAGCTAAAGAACATAGTTGGAAAAGTGAGGAGCATACCTTTAAAAGTTTTGGCGTTTTTTTTAATTGAATGGGTAATTTAGACTATATATATTTGTATGTGAGCATTTGATAATTGTTCTGAGGAAGACTGGGTTTGCCAGTTGAAAGTGCTAAACCAGTATTGTTGTGGAATAAAGGATTCTCTTTTATCTCTCGTGTACGAGCATTGTTTCCACCTGGTATCTACAGGTCTACATCAGTTTATTACTAGTTGGTTGCAGTTTTCTTTTTTGTTTGGTTGAACTACGATGTCGGACCAGGAAGATACCCCCGGTGCTTTATTGTCTCGAGAGGAGTTTAAAGTTTTGCGAGCTGATGTCTCAGCTGTTCAAAGTGAACTTCAAAAACTTTTTCAATTGGTTACTAACTTGGTAACCAAAAATGAACAAACATCTAACCTTCTCAATTTATGTGATGGTTCCCGTGAAGGTAAAGGGCTACCATCTAAAAATGTTGAGCGGGAGGCGGTTCCTACTACTCCACCAGCGTATAATTCTTGTGAACGAGCACGCTCACAGAGGAACCAACTCACACCTGATCGAGGGTTCCCAGAAGCACTTCTGGAGGCGGAGGACGCAGCTCAGACATCTAACGGCGCAATAGACCTGCCTAACGTAACTTGCGATTTGCAAAAAGAACATTGCCGTTTTACCGTTCAGGATGACGAACAACTGTTTCAAGATCCGTTGGGGCTGTCACCGGCCCAGGACTTTACATTCGATTTCAGCTTCATACGGGCGAGGCAAGAAGCTGAACGAACTGGCGCCAGGCCTAAGACCACATTTCCGATTAAAAAATATGGGAACAACCAACAAAAGACAGACAAATATTATTACTGTTAAATATAATATCTCTAGCCCTAATAAGGGTTTCAGGTCATTCTCTCGCCACGACAGTGCCGAGTGGAATGTGGTTAATTCTAAAAAGTTAAAAAAAACTGTTAACGAAAGAGAACTTATGGAACATTTCTTGAATGATAATCAGGATATTTACAATTTCACTACGAAAGGACATCATATTACTAATAATAATAAAGAATATGTATACACTTCACTAAAGGAATTAATCTTTGATTTTGGCAAAAAGTTGATTTCTTACAAAAACACTAAAATTGATGTGAGTTACTTAAATAACTGTTTGAAAATTAATGTTGTGCCCAAGGGCCTCAGGTTTTTTAAACTACCATTGGGCATTACATATAAGCAAGAAATGATGAGTGAATTCAACTGTTTATTTGATAATTTTGGATGTGCTTACATGAAACTTTTGCTTAAATACCAAAATGAGAAATTGGTATTATTAGCCGAAAAATTGGAAAGTATGTATGAGGCTATTACCAGCAATGTTGATTTTGACACTTGGAAAGAACTGTTTAAGAAACAATTTTCATTAGCAGATAGCAAAGCACACAGCATATACGACAGAAAAAGTAGGAAGATGACTAGAGATATTGAGTTATATAGTACCAATAGGGCCTACATTTGGCCAGGGGAAAAAGGGAAAGAACAAGGGTCATATAAAAACATCACTAGGTCAACATATAGGAGTTCCAACAAAGAAGGAAATTTTCAGGGGGACAGATTACCATCAGCAAGGAATCCAAACAGACAGTGGAGCAATTACAGGAAGTAACACATGATTCCCACACCAGAGTCAGTGATACCATAGAGGACACTTTACATAGGTTGGATCACTCTACATTGAAACCTTTGACTGGAGAGTATTTAGACAGCACTGAGCACATGCAGGTTATTGAATCTAATAAGGATACACCTTCATACACTCTCACCAGTCACGAAGGTTTTAATGTCTTTAATTACACTGACGTGGAGGTAGATGAACAATTCATTCGTATTATGAGTAAAGGAATGAAGTTTATACCTACAGTTCGTATGGACTTATTTGATAACATTAAACAAGTGAAATTATACTGCCGCAAACTTAATTTAGCTATCATGTTTCAAGATAAAGAAAATAATCAGGACAGTATAGGTAGTAATAATATGAGTAGAAAAAGTTCTTATATTCCAACCTCTAATCCTAACATATCTAACTTTGAGAAATTGGTATGTAAGGATATATATTGGTTACATAAGAACTTGAGAAGTAAGTTCAACATACATAACGACACCCAGAACAACCTCTCAAATTCTGAAACAGAATGTTTGAATAAAGTGATACAAAATAAGGAGGTTCGTATCATGAAACCTGACAAAGGTGGAGGGATAGTTTTATATTATACTGACGTCTATAATTCCAGTATATACGACATACCGCATAAGACAGACAATTATGAAAGTATTTCTATTAATCAGATTAACATAGGCCATAGGCGAATTGATTTGGCCATTGAAGAATATTTAATAGATAATAGGATTACCAACGAGACATACATGTTCTTGAAAAATGATCATCCTGTTCTGGCAAAAATTGTTGGGATCCCAAAGTTACACAAATCATTGGACAAACCCCCGTTTAGACCTATAGTTTCAGGGTCTAAGTCAAAAACATTTAATATTGGTAGATGGATAGACAATCAGCTTAAGCACATTTACAGGACTATCCCACATATTATGAAAGATTCCTGGAACTTTTTGGAGAAGTTAACCAAGGATAATTGGAACACTGATCTTATCCTTTTAACCATAGACGTTGTGGATTTATTTTCAAGCATACCAAAGGATATTGGCTTAGAATATTTTGCCAATTGTTTGAGAAAATACTCAGGGCTAAACTGGGACAAAGTCAGTTTATTATGTGATATGATGGGACTGGTCGTGGATCACAATTACATCGCCTTCCAAGGAGAGTTTTTTAGACAAATCAAGGGGGTTGCTATGGGAGCATCATGTGCTCCCATATTTGCTAACCTCGTGATGTTGGAATGGGAGGACGAGGTATTATTTAAAAGTAATTTTTATGCTGAAATTAAATTTTATGCTAGATATCTGGATGATATCTTTATTTTATGGAAGACATCCCCAGAGAGGTTGCAGGAATTCATGACATTTCTTAATAGTTCCTCACAATTTTTAAAATTTACTTATAATAGCAGTAGAGTAAGCATTCCATATTTGGACATTATGGTTGGACAAGATCATAATGGTTTCACTTCTAAGATCTATAGGAAGCCAACTTTTTCTAACGACTACATACACTTTTCTAGTAACCACCCCCCACACGTTTTTAAAAACGTAGTTAAGGGTCAGTGTATTAGAGCAGCCAGGATGTCTTCGACTGAATCAGTTATGAGGACCGAATTGGATTTTATTAAAAATTTATTTCTTAATCGTGGATACCCAGATAGTATGGTGGGAGATGTTATTTACTACGTACAGAAGGAATGGGGAAAGAAATATCCCCCCTTACTGGGTAAATACGAAGAAAGTATGAAAGAAGATGGAGATGAACATCAACTATTTGGTCGAGCATGTATTTTGACATACACGCCATATACCAATATTATTTAGGACATTTTAAGCCAACATTGGGACATCATTACTTCTTCAAATTTGGACAAAATTGTGGGACTCACACCAAAATATGTATACAAGACAGGATCCAATTTAAAAAGAATTTTGGAGAAAGCCAGTAATAACACAGATAATGAAGACAAACATAAAGGTACTAGAAAATGTGGAAGATGTAAACAATGTAGTTATATTAATGAGGCAAGATACATCCAACTAGAAGATATAAACCACACGCGTATCAAGACTAGGACAGGGAATTGTAACACCAGTCAGGTGACATACCTAGCCACCTGTACGTCCTGCCCGGCGTACTATATTGGCAAAACTGAAAGGCATTTAAAAAAACGTATTTATGAACATCTATACCGTATACAGAAAAATTATACTAAAAACGCCTTATATAGACATATAAGTGACAATGGGGCCGGGCACCATTTTCGTTTTGCCATTATAGATCAAGTCAAAAGCACTTTATTTGGCGGGAACTGGAAGATGCATTTGGCAGCATCGGAGAGCAGATGGCAGATTTTATTAGATGCTACTAGAGCACCTGGACTGAATGAGTTCATCAGCATCAAACCTTTTTTGATCCTTTCCCAATAGAACTAGTTTCAGTTTTACATCTGTATGTTTACTCTTATTTACTCTATTAGCACTATTATATTGAGGTTTTTTTTACTAAATGTGGATTAAGGTACTATTGTTACTATTACCATTTTTATCTTTCATTTGTTTCATCAGCTATTTGTTTGGGGACAAATGGTGAGGCATGGACTTTGTTTGTACTTGCACATGGTATTTGTATATATGTATTTTTTGAACGAAAACATTTCCCTGTTTTCTTATATTTTACACATTTTATTTATTTTTTATGTTTTTTAGTAGATATATAGTTCATTTATATATTATATAACATGAATGTATTAACTTATATCCTTAGTGGATATTCTTAGCTAAAGAACATAGTTGGAAAAGTGAGGAGCATACCTTTAAAAGTTTTGGCGTTTTTTTTTAATGGAATGGGTAATTTAGACTATATATATTTGTATGTGAGCATTTGATAATTGTTCTGAGGAAGACTGGGTTTGCCAGTTGAAAGCGCTAAACCAGTATTGTTGTGGAATAAAGGATTCTCTTTTATCTCTCGTGTACGAGCATTGTTTCCACCTGGTATATACAGGTCTACATCAGTTTATTACTAGTTGGTTGCAGTTTTCTTTTTTGTTTTCTCTAGCAGACTTAATACATTAATACATTTAATAGGACAGTGTATAATCCAGTTTTATTTAAAGACAGTCAGTGCATATTTTCACAGGGCCAAACACTAATGTTTACTAAAAGCATATCTGCTGTTTGTTACATCTGGGAGTGGAACAGAGATAAGAAAAGAACAGACAATAATCAATGTAAGTGGGAACAGAAGCTGTAGCATGCACTTTAGCATGGATAACCTTAATTTTAAGTTAAGTAATGCCTGTGGGTGCAGCTATTGATCTGGGCAAATAGTAGTACCTGGAGGGTTAAACTTAATTTTTGAAGATGTTTATAATTTTGGGTGTTTGTTCTAAGTTGGGGGGATAATAAGGGTGTTCTGAAAATGCACTAAGTTCTTTAAGGGTTTCATTAAAACAAAAATTCTAGAAAATTGTGACAGCGGTTCAAATGTAGATGAGAAGAAACAAATGTATAAAAGCTCAGCCTGCCAAACATTAGTGTATGCATGTACCATAAAACTTGGAAATATACATTAAAAACTGATTTTTTATATATATATATATATATATATATATATATATATATATATATATATATAATAGGTTAGAATGATTGCTTTGTATCATAATGGCTACTCTATCCATATTATCTTGGAACATAAATGGTGTTACAGGTATAGCCAAAAAGGAAAGAGTACTGAATTATATTATGAAATGCAGAGTGCAAAGAGCAATGCTGCAAGAAACATTTGGAAAAAAATGAGCATGTGAATTTGACAAAGAAAGGGTTTCAGCATTTGGGTATTCAGCAGAATATTAAGGATGAAGGAAAAGGGAAGTATTTATATCAGTTGCAACAGGGATGCCAATAATGACAGAAGAGGAAAAAAGACAATAACGCTATATTTTTGGTAGTAATGGGCTATTGGCAAGGGATGAGGACAAGGCTGGCATGCACTTATATTCCTTCAAAAACTGATATTGTGGAGCTTAAGATAACGACTCACAAAGTAATTATCTTTCAGCAGAGAATGTTACTTACAGGTGGAGAATGGAACTTGGTTTGCAATTGTGAGGATGTATCATGGGGTCCTAGAAGGGAAACTATAAAAAGAGGGTAGACGCCTGAAGAAATTTATGAAAATATTTGGTATGGAAGATGTGAATTCAGTAATAAGAACCTGGAATGAATTTACATATTATTCCCCAAGGTACAATAACTGTGCTAGACTATTTTACTGGAATATGTGCTTGAGCTAAAATATGAGCTAAAAGCTTCAACACATATCCAATAACTATTTCAGACTATGCACCAATAAAGATCAAGGTAAATATGCAAGTTAAAGTAAAGTGAAGTAAAAATGAGACATTGACGCTTTCTCCTCCAACCTGGTAAAAAAAAAAAAAAAAAGACAAATTTAAGGAATGGTTAGTGGAAATCATTTGAGATTTATTAGGAAAGATAGAAATACTTTAACAAGTTATACATAATGATAAAACGAAAATAAGAATTTAAAAATAGGCTACACATAAAACAGATATAGATATGGTTAGGAAATAACAGAAATTACTTAGAGGGATGATAAAGGTTAAAGTATTGCAGAATAAAACAGCAACAGTAATCCCCTTGCACAAAGGGGGGGCCATCAACCGACCCTGGGGACTACAGACCCATAAGTCTAACCATCCTCATCTGTAAGGCCATGGAAAGAATCATAATGGACCTTATCAACAAGGTCATAGGTGACCTTCAAACTCTAAACCCAACCCAGTTTGGCTTTGTTAAGGTTACATCATGCAAATTAAACCTAGTAAACTTCTTTGAAAAAGTCACCAAAGCCCTGGATGAAGGAAAGACAGTGCATAATGCCTATCTCAACCTAGCCAAGTCTTTTGATACAATCCCCCACTCAGGTATAATTGAGAAGCTCTCCTGGCTGGGGATTAACCCTTATGTCAGTAGATGGAAAGCCAACTGGCTCACTGACAGAACACATACTGTCAGAATTGGTGACTCCATCTCTACCAGTAGACCATCACCAGTGGTGTACCACAAGGACCTGTGCTGGGCCCTTTTATGTTTGGAATCTATTTCTCAGAGGTCCAGGCTAATGTAGATGGCCTTTGGCTTACTAAGTTCACTGATGATTGCAAACTGGGTGCACTCACTGAGTCCCCCAGTGATGTTAACATATTACAGGAGAGGCTAACACAGACAAATGACTGGTGCCATAGCCGTGGTTTAAAACTAAATGCAAAAAAGTGCATTATTATCCCCTTTGGCTAAGCAGAATTCCCTGCTAATTGCAATATTGACAGCACCCTCCTAAGTTCAGACTCAGTGGTGCAAGATCTGGGAACACAGGTAGACAGCAATCTGAACTTTAACCACTAAATTACCACAGAGGTAAGGAAAGCCTCCTACATTGCGCATCTCATAAGTAAGAGCATCACATGCAGGTCTAAGGATATTACATCTCCACTGTGCTCGACCCTAATCAGACCACTAATAGCGTACAATGTTCCCTTTCGCATGTACAGAAGCTGGAGAGACCATAGAGGTTTCTCACCAAGAAAATACAGGGCCTCCAAACCATAACTTATGTGGACAGAATGAAAGCCCTGTCACTGTATTCTATATCATAGAGGCTGCTGAAAGGTGACTTGTAACCAGCCTACAGGGCAGTCTCTGACCTTGCCCTGATGGATATACTGCACAGCCACAAGTCAAATGGCACAAGAGTCACTCGCTCTAGGGATCTTAGCCTAGCCTGTGACATTAACAGAACATGCTGGAGAGACAAATATATGCTGCTACTCTAGAATAAAGTTCCATTTCATGTGAAGAAGAGCTCCTCACTGACCCTATTCAAGGGGAACCTGGACAAATGGATGGAAGACTGCAAATTCATCCAAGGGGTGGTGCCCATGTCCCTCATGGACAGATGGACAGGGGTAGTCGGTGTTTATCATAGACTTGCTGTGCGAATTACATCCATCTAACCAAGGACAATTCAGGCAACTCAGGATTAACATGGCTAGGCTTGTAAGGGCTCTTGGGCCACTAGCCTGGTAACCTCCAGTGAACCTATGACCCTATAAGGAGAATATCACAGAACAAGAAAAGGTGCAAATGGAGAGAGCTAATCAGAAAATAAGAGAGTATCTAGATAATATGCATGAGTTTAGAAAGATTGCTGTTAAGAGTTAAGCAGTGATTTTTTGACAATAACTCCAGAGCACAAAAACTTTAGCACAATAATTTAGGCAACTGAAAGTGGAAAGGGTTGTCACTAAACTTAAGGAACCTATAACAAGAAAACTAACCAAAATTCCTGTTGAAGCATTAGAGGTATTTCAGAAATGTTATGACAATTTTTATAACTTTGTATAAAGCAGAGAAATGTGGAAATCAAGAACATGCATAAATGGAAATACTTAGTGAAGACTTAAGTATGCCAAAATTAGAGACAGAGGAGGCTCAACAATTAGCAGTTAAGATAGGAAGAGATGAAATAAAAATGGTGATTCACAATCAATCTGCAGGAATAGATGTTATTCATGTGGAAGTTTGGAAGTTATGAGGGAAGAAAGTGATAAAGAACTGAAAGGTTTTGTTTAACAGTATTTTAAAAAGAGTGGAAGCATCAACATCCGGGAAGAAAGCTACGGTGGCTGCAATACCTAAAGATGATAAAGACCCAGCAAACCCAGCTTCATATAGACCAGTTTCATTTTAAAATCATGATTATAAAGGGTTTATGTCGAGACTAGCTAAAAGAATGGCAAAGACATTACCAAATTTGATAAACATGGATCAAAGTGGTTTTGTGTTGGGGTGGCAAAGATTTCACAACATTAACAGAACACTCACGATCTAGAAGGAAGTACAGCGTAAGAAAATACTGTTGCTGCTGTTGTTGGGCCTTGATGCAGAGAAATCATTCAACAGAGTAAGCTGGGATTTTATGAGTTGGGCAATGGAAGCATTTGCATTCCCTGATACAACAATAAAGTTACTTAGGAGGCTATATGACAGATCGGAGGTAAAAATTAAAACTGACAAGTTGTGTCTGAACAGAGGAACTATGGAGGACTATCTTCTTTCCCCTTTGTTATTTGCTTTATTCTTAAAGGCTCAAGCAAAAAAAAAAAAAAAGAAAGAAGGGACTCAGAAATTCAAGGATATAATTCATATGACAGTCAAGAAAAGATGGGTTTATTTACAGACAATATTACTCTGTACCTGATAAAACCAGAAAAAGATACTTCAATGTTGTGGAATATCTTGAGACAAGTTTCATGTTTTTCAGGATATAAAATTAATGAATATATAAACAAATGCTATAACTGCAAACAATGTACCCACCGATACATGAATTGGTCCAGTGCAAAACCTGTATTTATGGGAGACGATAAAATGAAGTATTTAGGATTAGGGATTAAACAGGATTCTGTTATGACAGATAAGGATATGTGAAAAGAGACTAAACAAAAGATAATACAGAAACTGAGACATTGGAAGCTCTTGTTTATGTATATGGATAACAAGATACAAGGAGTGGAAGTGTTTGGTTTTACATACAGGTCAGGCATATTTTTATCAACCAGAGGAAAATATGTTGACAATAATTAATAAAGAGTTGAAGGAATTTATTTGTGAGGGGAACAGGGAAAGGTTCAAGTGCGATAAGTTGATCCTTCCAACAGAACAAAGTGGTTTAGGATTACCTGATTTGAATGGCAATTTCAGAGCTACACAGTTAAGGCGCATATACATAACATAAGCACAAAGCTATAAATCAAAGACGAAAGGGATGATGATGAAAGGGGGCAATTCAAGGAATAAAGAGAGAGTGGGATTTTAGTTACAGATTCGTAAGGAGAATAACAACAACCACACACAATATGATACTCACAAAGTAGCAGAAATCATTCTAGGAACTAAGCTAAAAATGACAATGCAGAAAGCAAATTTTTGCTGATACAATTAAGTGTAGACAGAATGAGAATAGTCAACAGGGAGCTGGGATTTATTGGAGAAATTAGGCAAAGGAAACAAGGTATTGGGAGCAAATAACTAGAGAGAGAAAGGTAATAGAATGGGAAAAGGCCAAGGAGACATTAGCATTGCAAGCTACAAAATGCCTTCCCTATTAGGGACTGATATCAAAGTATAAGCAAATAGAAAGGGACTGGGAATCCTAAGTGAAATACCTGTTCTGGTACAGATTTTAGCTGATTCTAGAACAGAAGCTGCTGTTAAAAAAAGAGATATTTAGTAGGAAATATCAAATGTTGCACAATATCTATTGGAATCAGTCAGAGCAGGTTTTATACTGGGAAAAGAGATTGTCAAGCACTTCATAAGGAAACAGTGAGGGACATACAGTATGTATGGTTCCCAAAGTCCAGAAGATGTATGAATTTTGCTTGGAAGTGTTTGCATGGGCATTTCTATAACCAAGCAACTCCACAAAGAATTTTTCCTCAAGTAGATGGCAAATTTGGAGGTGTGATGGGGAAGAAATAGGTAACTGAGAACATATGTTTGGGACTGTAATGAGCCGCAGACTACAGAGTACTCTGTCAGACATTTTGGGTGAGCAAACGAGTATAACTAAGGAAATTATTATTTTTTTGTTGGGATACAGGATCTAAATCGCCTAGAAATACTAAGGCCTTGTTAAGTTTAATTCTGGAGCCCGCCAAAAAGCAATTACTAGAAAATGGAAATCAGAGTCTAAACCAACTGTATTTGAAGTACTGAATATTGTAACAGAGATAAAAGAATTGGAAGTGGGATCTTTAGAAAAAGGATATGACCAATTACATAGAAAAAAAATGAAAATTGTGGGAACAATACATGCACAGCAATGTTTCAGAGGATGAGGGAGATTTTAGGGAATGCTAGAATTGAGCAATTTTTGTAATGTTGGATTGATGACAGTTATACAAAAATCATATGTGATGTACATTTGTAACTTGGATCATGTTAATATTGTTTGAGTTATCTTATATAAATGTATTCTGCATATGTCTTAAGTAATAATTAAATAAAAACAAACAGCTCTTGGTGTGCCATTTCAAACTCTACAACCTGCTTCTTTTTTAGATCGCAGTGAAGCCAAAATCAGATTTGGTTAAGACATGATTAGTAGCAGAAAAAAATGGAAGTGTAAGTGACTTTTTGTAACTTATGGAATGGTTGCCCACCCAGAGGTAGGAATAAATGGCAACAGCAGAAAAGCAAAGGTCCTCCTTCTAAAGGACAGCAGCAGAACTTCTGAAGACTTGGATATTTGTCCCACTCTGGAAGCAGTTTTAGACAGGTCATCAGCCTCACCACCAGTTTGCATGGTTTGCCATTATGAAGGACAAGGGGATGAGAATTGTAATATTCAGAGGGTGTACAATCCAAATCCATACCCTTCCCTAGCCCCAGTCCCTACCCCATGCTCAATTTTCCAATTCCCCAATCCTGTCAAATTGTTTAGCAAGAAGGGAAGCCTTGAATTTTCTAGAACAAAAACATACATCCAAGATTACATTACTACTCCAGATTATTTGTGGTTTTGATGAAAACAAAAGACCTCAAGCCCACTGTAGTACATTTAAGCGATGTAAACTGTTTGCTCTGGAAGAAAACATTCAGATAGTCACAGTGTACTCTAGTCTAGCCATATCTATCAGAAGGAAACTGCATGTGTTTTACGGACCTTTGAGATACCTATCTCCACATCAGGATATGCAGGGAGTCCAAGAGGTATCTACACTTCCTAGTAGAAGACAGCCATTATTAACTCAGGACTCTTCCTTTTTGTCTCATTTCAGTCCCATGATGTTCACCAGATGTACATTATGCATAACATTGATTACTGTTGCAGAAGCCTTAGGTGTATGGGTTATATCCTGCCAAGGATATAACAGTTGGACAGCTTCCAAAGCTTCAGGGTGTCTTTCATATGTCCAAACAATTAGCTTGAGCAGAAGTGCTAGGTTTGGGTACTAAGCCATTCAGAGCTTTCCTGTCATTTAATACAGTGCTTTCAAGGACTGTCTGTTTCTAATGGGCAGATAAGTTATCTTTGGAGAAAAACTTTCTACACTAAGAAAACAAAATAAACAGTCTCAACAAAATCCAGGTAAACAGACATTTAGAAGAAATGGCAAAGGGGTACCAAAAATAATTCAGGACCCCTCCCTCAAACCAAGGACAGTCCAAGTCAGAATGACTATTTACGGGACCATTCCCCACTCCCAACCTGGCAGTCCTTTTTCCCTTCCAGAAAGTCTGATTTTCCACTTTTCCCTTAGCAGCACATAGTCTCACACAAATGGGTTCTGAAGATCATTCATCAAGATTACAGATAGCGGTGAGAGGAAACCTCTCCTTTTCAGCTAGTAAGTTCTCATCCACCAGACCATACCAGCCCTATTTCCCCCTGTCCTTCAACACATACTGTCACAGGGAGTGATAGAACCAGCTCTTCCTTCCCAGGCTGGATCTTTCTTTCCTAAACCTGTTTGTGATAGAGACCAAATTTTAAAACTATGTTAGTTCACAATCTGTTACCTCTAGTAGATTTAAAATATGCTAATCATCACATCTCCATTCATCCAGACTTCAGGCATTTCTTAAGATTTTGTGTGTCTGGATCACATTATCAGTTCTCTGTCTTACCCCTTCGACTGTCCATTGCACCAAGAGTGCTCACAAAGTGTCTAGCTACAATAATACCTCATTGCAGGTTACATGGTATCCACATTTTCCTTATTTAGATGACCTGATTATCTTAAAGAGTCTTTTTCAAAGTGTCAGGAATCTCTCACTTGGTGAGAGATTTCTTAAACAAGATGGGATTCCAAGAGAAAATTCAAAAGTCTTTTTTGACTTCTTCACACAGGATTATGTTCCTGAGGTGTCATCTGGACACTTGAGTTCCAAGAGCTTTTATTTAACAGGAATAAAACAGAACTATATCTAGATCTAGTTCTAAAGCTTTCTACTCAGCTTTAGTCACTTTCAGGGATTACATCAGGATTTTGGGTCTCATGGCATCTATGATTCTCATGATCCCCAAGACTCCGCATGAAAAAGATACAATTGTAACTGAAATCTCTTTGGTCCTAGCACCAACATCCCTTTTCTTTTCAAGTTCTAGTGCTGGTGTTTGTCAGAAGACAAATAATTTGGTGGAGGCATCAAATATCCTTAAATCCAGGTCTCCCCTCCTTCCTTTCTGCTCCAAAGCAGGTAGTCACCACAGACACCTTGGACTTTGTCTGGGAAGCAATTTCAGGGCAGATACAAGTGCAAGGTTTGATGGACAGATATAAGCACATAAATATAAAATAGATGCTTGCCCTGATCAATGAACATAACCCTCAGAATTACCTTTGATCCCTGGGACCTCCTCAAGTTGCTACAGACAGTAACACACTCATGTGGTTCATCAACAAGCAAGGGGAAACCAGTACATACATCCTTTGCAGACTAGCCGTGTTAGCTTGGGATATAACTTTACAGCATAATCTCACTCTACAGGCATCCTACATTCCATCAGGGCAAAACTTTGTGGCAGACAAGCTGAGCAACATAAGGGCCATGGATGGAAACTAGATTGGGGGTCTTTGGGGAGCTCCTCAAGTAGACCTATTTGCTTCCTCTCTGAACAATCAGTTGGCAAGAGTCTGAGCTTCCAGACGCTTCCACTAGCAAATAAGAGTTGTTGGCCCTGGCTGCTGGTATATTTGTTTTTTTTTTTAAATTAAGAAGTACGTTATTTTTTCTATCTTGAAAAGGGTGCAGTGTAAAAGATTGGAAAATACCACACTTTCTCACATAATGTTCTTTTCTAAGGCAAAACAAGACATTCAATATGTTTGTCTTAAGGTGAAAGTTTATTTCCACACTTCACAGAAGACATATTCCATATTATTAACAGTTCAGTAGTAATCAACAAAGATTAGAAGACAAACACTACAGCAGCAGTAGTAAAGATTTTAATTATTTATTAACTGCATCTATCTGTCTAATCTATATATCTATTTATGTAAGCATGTATGCATTTATTTATTTAATTTAAAGCAAACCAGCAAAAAGGAACACCACTAAAAGGTTTTACTAACCAGAAAGGCTAGAAAACACCTAATACCCAGGAAAGGGAACAAAGACAATACCGGCTTGAAAGTTTGTTTAACAATAAAAGGCGTGATCTAACCTGAAATCAATGATGAAAGAATAAGCAAGCCTAACCATAACAGTGACTGTAATAAACCATCCTAAACACAGAAAATGCCCCCCAGCCCCACCCCCACCCTCACCCGAATAAAAGAGTCTGTCCGTAGCCTGGGCTACTCTTCTAATGTATCCAGCATGGCATAAGAGATGTGAAGAGGAAGATCACCAATCAGGCATTTATGGATAAAGTCTAGGAGTTTAGTATACTGGGAAAGTTTTAGATGTGCAGTTGCTTAATGCTAAACTGCATCACCCCTGCACTTAACAAGAACGGGCTTCCATGAGCTTGATAACTGTTTCCTGTTTGACAATTAATTGCTTTTCCTGCTATCATAATTGAAAAACCGAAAGCTGCAGTCAGATTAATGGGCTGAGTAATTTAGACCCAATAAAATAAAATAAAAAAGACTAATAATATTTGTTGGTACATATATTAGTGCCTGCAATGCCTTGAAATAAGTGATGCAAATGGTTCATAGGTTCATAGGTTCATAGGTTTATACTAGGCTATCTGCCCTAAGGCATTTATAAGCCTAGCCCAAATTTTTGTGGCTTACGCCACCCCTTATATGAAAAAATACTGTGCCCATTAGTTTGTTGTGCCTCTGTCCAGCAGTGACACAGATATGATTCCCGGGGTAAACCTACGATCTCCCATCCACAGGTCTAGATTTCTCTTGAACAGAGTCAGCGAGGTGCTCTGCCTCACATGGACCGGGATTTTATTCCACAGCATAGGGAGTCTCTGAGTGATAAATCTATCCCTCCAGCACGTCCTATTTATAGCCGTGCTAAGGTTTAAGTCGCTTGCTCTAGTGGTTTTGGTGGATTTGGATTTTTTGAGGTAGAGCATGTCCATTAATTCCGGGTTGGACATGGCCTTGTATGTCAGGCACATGTCACCTCTGAGCAGACGGTATGCGACTGAATAGAGCTGGAGTTTCTTCAATCTGGCAGCATATGACAGATTTTTGGAGTCCCTTTATCCTTTTGGTGAGGAACTTTTGGGGTCTCTCCAATTGCTGCAGATGTCGGGTGAGATACATCCCGAATGGGGCATTGTACTCGATCATTGGTCTGATAAGTGAAGAGTACAGGGAACAATGACCTCACTAGATCTGGATGTGAATCCCTTCATGATCAGGTGGGCAATGTAGAAGGTCTTTCTAACCACTTTAGCAATGTGAGTGTCAAAAGAAAGGCCACTGTCAACCTGGGTCCCCAGGTCCCTGATAACCTCTTCTGTGCTTAGTGGATTGCCACCTATATGGTAGCTTGGGGTTACCTTGTTTTTCCCGAAGGGTATGACTATACATTTTTGGCATTTAACTTCAGGCCATGGCTCTGGCACCAGCTATCTGTTTCCGTGAGTCCCTTCTGAAGGATATCCGTGTCCGATGCACTTTCCACTATGGCGCCCAGTTTGCAGTCGTCTGCAAACTTTGTCAGCCAAAGTCCTCCCATGTTGGCCTGTACTTCTGAGAAGTAGATGCCAAACAATAGGGGGCCAAGGACCGAGCCCTGTGGGACACCACTTGTGACCGGCTTGGAGTCTGACACAGCGCCAGCAACTCTAACCCTGTGGGTTCTGTCCTTAAGCCAGTTTGCAACCCATCTTGTGACATATGGATTTACATTTAAGCTGGTAAGTTTTTCTACAATACCCGAGTGGGTAAAGTTTAGCATTACCTTAAGACATTTCTAAAATGCAATAAAACAGTTTGTGAATTCAGGAAAGTCAAAACAAAAACATAACACAAACCAGCAATTCTTCCTGAAGCACTGAAGATATCCTGGTCTCACTGTACTAGACACCCCACAGCTATGAACTTTGACCAACGTTTTACAGCTCCTAGCTCTAAAATCACAGCTAGTACTGGCTCCCTTACTCCCCAGGGCAAGACTAACCTCCTGAAGAATCATGAGGCACACCTGGTAACGGGGCATGTCCAGTTGTACCTGATTAGGGAAGAGCGATGGAGGGATCCAGATGAAAATGCAATCAGCTGAAGGATGTGTGACATCAGGTAGGGAATGCAAAGAAATGCAAAAAAAAATTCTAAGTGTTTCCAAACCAATTAACCTATGAACCTAAGATCAATTATCAATTTTGACATGTTATTTCAGCTGCAGTCCTTCTAGACACTTTAAATAACATGGTTTCATCTCATTTTGCTTCAACTCTGTTAAAATGATAAAGAGATTTTTTTGTTAACAATTAGGCCTTACATATACATGAATGCTGAATAGGGCTTTCCTACAATCTAACTAAAATTAACATTCAGCTTTACAATTCTGATTGAAAATTTATCGGCTTTTGTAAAGGACTTACTTTGCACTATTAAAGAAGCTGTGGTCTGCTGATAACCTGTGTCACAGGTGTAGTCTCCAGAGTCTTCATGTTTTAAATCATGAATAACCAGCTCAACAGTGGCACCTCTCTGTTTCATTTCATACTTCTGGCTTGGAATAATATTTGCAGAATCTTTTCTCCACTCCACAGAGGCATCAGGTTTAGTAAGTTTGCAACGTAATGTGACAGTATCACCCTCTTCAGCCTCTTTATTCTGAAGCTGTTCTTTGAAGAGTATAGAGGTAGCTTTTGAAATATAAATAAATCATAAAATTAATAGGTGAAGTTTTTTTCTGGATGATCAACACCACAGAAAGTTTCATTTACAGTCTATAGACTTTTAGTCTCGGCATTTGAAATTAAAGAGCAAGAACAAAGTTTGACTATAAAAGAACCAGCAAAATATTACCAGACTAGATTTTACCAAAAAAAAAAAACTTGTGCTGAAAATGTAAAGAAATGACTGCGATAACTTTTTTTATCAAATAACCAACAAACACAGTTATTAAATGTGTGTGTGTGTGTGTGTGTGTGTGTGTGTGTGTGTGTGTGTGTGTGTGTGTGTGTGTGAAATATGGGTCTACTTCACATGACTGAATATTCATTTGACTGCATTTCATTTGACTGAGACCAGAATACCTAATTTTCAAAATACTGAAAATTCATTTGACTGTATCTCATTATACTGAATTTTAAGCCTAGACATGATGTGGGTTTCCCTTCACCTGTACTTGCTTGTGATAAAAAGAATTACTGTAACAAAGTGCTGACTGTCAGAATACCGACAGTCATGCAGAAAGTAGTGTTGTAATGTTTCTAAATGTGGGTATGTCTCTTTACATTTGTATGGGAAGTATTTAAAGTAATACGGCAGATGTTTTGTGCATTCCCAGCAGTAGTGGCAGCGTGTAGAGTACTGTAAGGTAAGTAAAAGGTATATGCCCTTTTCCCCCACTGTAGTGCAATCCTGGAGTTATTATATATATAGTTAGGGGGTGTATTTTGGGTGTGGGAGGTGTAGCCCCCCCCCCCCACTAGTTTGGTTTTATATTGTCCGGTTTCTGTTAAGAGGGTAAGTAAGTAGTTTTTAAATTCAGGAAAGAGTTAGTCACTGGTGTTGTAAGTGTGCAGTTCTATGGTGTAAAATTTAGTATTTTGAAATTCATCATTGTAAGCTTTCAGTATAATGAGATTCAGTCAAATGGGTTTTCAGTATTTTGAAAATTAGGTATTGTGGTCTCAGTCAAATGAAATTCAGTCAAATGAGTTTTCAGTCATGTGAAGTAGACCCATATATATATATATATATATATATATATATATATATATATATATATATATATGGGTCTATTTCTATTTATCTAAATTACACATTACCAAAAGTGAAATCTCCGAGATGACAACATCGAATATCCACTACAACGAAACCTTAGAATGCAGAAACTTACCACAATGAAAAAGCAATTGCGAATGTGACCTAGCACTCGCAGCTTCTGAATAGAGATTGCAGAACAGTGAAGATTGTGAAATTTACCCTTTTCCCCACTATAGTACGATCTTGGAGGTGGCATATATAATTTTCAGGGGTGCGGGGGGTGCAGGAATGTAAAAACATGTAAGTTTGTCATTTGAAATGTTGCTTAATCTAAGTAGTTGTTTTTTCGTTGTAGTAAGTTTCAGCTTTCTAAAGAATTGTTGTAGTGGATATTCGGTGTTGTCATCTTGAAGATTTCACTTTTGGTAATGTGTCATTTTGTTAAACAAAAGTAGACCCATACATACATACTTATGTTCTTTACTGTGTTTTGCAGGACACTGCTCTTTTCAGATGTGTGGAGAATGTTCAAAAAATGTTGAATTCGACATTCTCCATTCTGCATTTCACATGTTTTGCAGATGTTTTTCTGTTTTTCATTTCTTTAGTTCGGGAACACAATAACTCACACAAGATGCAATCTCGCAACTGATATTAAAGTTTTATATATATATATATATATATATATATATATATATATATATATATATATATATATATATATATCAAAAACAGCGTACCAACAACCCCAAAATAGTTCAAATACAAACTGAACCCAGTCGGAAGGTATGTCCAGCCGAGTAATACACTCCAAACTCAACGAAAAAACTCCTTGCAAAGATAAGTCCAACACAATAATGTATTCGAAATTCAGCAAGAAACTCCTTGTAGAGATGTAAAAAAACTTTTTATTAACATTAGCGCTTTCGCGGATGTTCCGCTTCCTCAGACGTTACAATTAATTAAAATATAACTAGGGCTTTAAATACTTCAATTTCATATATCGTCATATCCTGCTAATCAGCAGCACTCCATCATTTCCTGTCATTGCTACGTTTTAAAATCACATAGACAAATACATTACAATCATACTAACATATATAAAAAACCTCATCTAATTAAATATATGCAAGGTCCATATATTAATAATTTAATTAAAATCTATCTAATTGTCAACAGTATATATAGCGGCATATATGGGATAGATGCACTCACACGGACCAACAAAAACTCTATCAAATAACATAATATCTAGCAAAATATAACTTAACAGATATATTTTTAACGGCAATTTCAAAGTAAAAAACATAAAAGGCACACATAATGAAGGGCAAAAATCTAAAATGTAATCATTCAACTTAAGACAGCATCCGATTGGATTGGAAAGACAGAAATCAAGACGTAATCATTCAACTTGAACAACATCTGATAGCAGCTATAGATCAGCAGTTTAAAATAAAAACATACGATTAGCTGAAAGATCCAAAGCATAGTTGTTTGGCTTAAACACAGCAGTATTAGACATCAGCTACAGCACTGTAGCATCTGATAGCACCTATAAATCAGCAGTTTAAAATGAAGACATACGGTTAGCTAAAAGGTCCAAAGCATGGTTGTTTAGCTTAAACACAGCAGTATTAGACGGCAGCTGCAGTGTACATAGTCAGTTGGCATTATTCCAATTGTTGATATTATTTCATCCATAGGAAACAATAGTACACATCTAGCTATGTAAATCACTACTAAATTAGAAACTGTAAAGGGTCCAACATAGCAGCAATTACAAAAAACCATCAATACACTTACGTACATTTAACATAAATAACAATCCAAAATACGACCAGTTAGTTCGAATGAATCAAACTTTGCGCAACAACTTCAACTAACGTACTCAGCTAAAGTTGCGTCATATCCTGTCGTTATTCCAATAGTACAATACATTAAGAGACATCTGAAATAACTATCCAGCACTTGTTATAATCCATTATGTGATCACATCTACTAATTAGAACTAGAAACATAGAAATATATATAATAATATAGATTATTAACTGTTTGCCTAACAGTATAGAATAACAACCAAAGCATAATCTATCAACCAACGACTACCAAAATGACATATGTACTCATAGAATTGAAAATATGTGTATAGTGGCCCAGGAGCAATCAAGAAGTTATTTAACATTTGGCAGATCTAGATTTAAGTAGCGGTTTTATGGGCACACAATCATTAAGGCCTTTACCCCGATGTGCTGCCAACCGCAAAATCCATTCACTTTCAGACAACTCAGTGGTATTAACCACATCACCCCCTCGTATATTAGGTATCTGAATATGTAGTACCTGGAATAGAAAAATATGTTGGTCAAACTGGAGCATATGTTTGGCAATAGCACTATATGTTTCTGACCTATTGAAACAATAGAGATGGTCCCTAATACGCTCTCGTAATGTTCTATTCGTCTTCCCAACATAAAATACAAAACAAGTCTGGCAACATGCCACATAAACCAGGTTCCTAGTACTGCAATCAGCTTTACATCTAATCTGCCAAAGTTTCCCATCATTGGGATTCCTAAAAAATCTGGACGTATCTATATGTGAACATTGAGGGCAGGAACCGCATTTCCTAGTATCATAGTCAAGAACAGAGTTATTCAACTTGGTGGTTACAGCTAAGTTGGGGAAACATAAACGTTGTTTCAAATTTTTTGAATTATTGAAAACATAACGTGGACAGTTCCCCACTATCCTTCGCATGTCATCATCTACTGTCAAGATGTTCCAATTATCCTGTAGTACTTTTTGAACTAACCCACACCAGTGCATCCTTAGAATCCTTCTTTCAACACATTAATAACTTGGATGGTTTTCTTAAGTTCACTATGAATTATTCAGGTGATCACATTGACTATTTGGACGTCACAATATGTAGGGATGATTGTACATTTAAGACCAATATTTTCAGGAAAAATTGCTATAGGGCTTCATTTTTGCAAGCAGATAGCATGCATCATCCCAAGACATTCACCAATTTAGTCAGGGGACAAGCCCTTAGAACTTCTCGGCTCTGTTCTGAGGATGCTATGTTTCATTCTGAATTGACAAGGCTGAAAGCTGACTTTTATGATAGAGGTTACAGACATGTGGACTTGGATCTCATATGTGAAGATGTGAAGAAACTTAGGGCTGGTAAGGGCAGACCGTACTACTCAGATGGAGTGATCCGTCACAAAGACTGTGGTCAACTAGGAGATACCTTACAACTACCACTGGTTTTACCGTATGTCAAGAATTTAGGGTTAGTTCAAAAAGTACTGCAGGATAATTGGAAAATCTTGACAGTAGATGATGACATGCGAAGGATAGTGGGGAACTGTCCACGTTATGTCTTTAATAATTCAAAAAATTTGAAACAACGTTTATGTTTCCCCAACTTAGCTGTAACCACCAAGTTGAATAACGCTGTTCTTGATTATGGTACTAGGAAATGCGGTTCCTGTCCTCAATGTTCACATATAGATACGTCCAGATTTTTTAGGAATCCCAATGATGGGAAACTTTGGCAGATTAGATGTAAAGCTGATTGCAGTACTAGGAACCTGGTTTATGTGGCATGTTGCCAGACTTGTTTTGTATTTTATGTTGGGAAGACGAATAGAACATTACGAGAGCGTATTAGGGACCATCTCTATTGTTTCAATAGGTCAGAAACATATAGTGCTATTGCCAAACATATTCTCCAGTTTGACCAACATATTTTTCTATTCCAGGTACTACATATTCAGATACCTAATATACGAGGGGGTGATGTGGTTAATACCACTGAGTTGTCTGAAAGTGAATGGATTTTGCGGTTGGCAGCACATCGGGGTAAAGGCCTTAATGATTGTGTGCCTCTAAAACCGCTACTTAAATCTAGATCTGACAAATGTTAAATAACTTCTTGATTGCTCCTGGGCCACTATATACATATTTTCAATTCTATGAGTACATATGTTATTTTGGTAGTTGGTTGATAGATTATGCTTTGGTTGTTATTTTATACTGTTAGGCAAACAGTTAATAATCTATATTATTATATATATTTCTATGTTTCTAGTTCTAATTAGTAGATGTGATCACATAATGGATTATATCAAGTGCTGGATAGTTATCTCAGATGTTTCTTAATGTATTGTACTATTGGAACAATGACAGGATATGACGCAATGTTAGCTGAGTACGTCAGTTGAAGTTGTTGCGCAAAGTTTGATTCATTCGAACTAACTGGTCATATTTTGGATTGTTATTTATGTTAAATGTACGTAAGTGTATTGATGGTTTTTTGTAATTGCTGCTATGTTGGACCCTTTACAGTTTCTAATTTAGTAGTGATTTACATAGCTAGATGTGTACTATTGTTTCCTATGGATGAAATAATATCAACAATTGGAATAATGCCAACTGACTATGTACGCTGTAGCTGCCGTCTAATACTGCTGTGTTTAAGCTAAACAACCATGCTTTGGACCTTTTAGCTAACCGTATGTCTTCATTTTAAACTGCTGATTTATAGGTGCTATCAGATGCTACAATGCTGTAGCTGATGTCTAATACTGCTGTGTTTAAGCCAAACAACTATGCTTTGGATCTTTCAGCTAATCGTATGTTTTTATTTTAAACTGCTGCTCTATAGCTGCTATCAGATGTTGTTCAAGTTGAATGCTTACGTCTTGATTTCTGTCTTTCCAATCCCATCGGATGCTGTCTAAGTTGAATGATTACATTTTAGATTTTTGTCCTTCATTATGTGTGCCTTTTGTTTTTTACTTTGAAATTGCCGTTAAAATATATCTGTTAAGTTATATTTTGCTAGATATTATGTTATTTGATAGAGTTTTTGTTGGTCCGTGTGAGCGCATCTATTTCATATATGCTGCTATATACACTGTTGACAGTTAGATAGATTTTAATTAAATTATTAATATATGGACCTTGCATATATTTAATTAGATGAGGTTTTTTATATATGTTAGTATGAATGTAATGTATTTGTTTGTGTGATTTTGAAATGTAGCAATGACAGGAAATGATGTAGTGTTTTTGACTACCAGGATATGACGATATATGAAATGAAGTATTTAAAACTCTAGTTGTATTTTAATTAATTGTAACGTCTGAGGAAGCGGAACATCCGCGAAAGCGCTAACGTTAATAAAAAGTTTTTTATATCTTTACAAGGAGTTTGTTGCTGAATTTCGAATACATTATTGTGTTGGACTTATCTCTGCAAGGAGTTTTTTCGTTGAGTTTGGAGTGTATTACTCGGCTGGACATACCTTCCGACTGGGTTCAGTTTGTATTTGATATATATATATATATATATATATATATAGATATATACACACACACACACACACACACACACACACACACACACACACACACACTGTATAAATATATCTAATATATAGTACAATCTTGAAGTGCAGAAAATCGACAATCATTAAATTGAAATCTGTATGTTGATACTTACCCTAATCGACCAAATGATCAACATTAAACTCATTGCAAAAGGGAAAAAAACCTCCTGTTGAGGCTGGTTAACTACAAAAAAAAATAACAAAAAACTAACAGTAACATCAGACACATTTTGTCCGAATAGTTATACTGTTGTTCAAGTTAATATGTAGGGTTGGGGTAAGAGGCAGAGCCAGGGTTAGGATTTACAAAAGTGTGCAAGGATGTGCAGGCAGCCTTTGCAATGGGAGTCTCACAGGGACGTCACTCATTTATGACTATCTATCCTTCACTAGCAGCCCTGTTCCCGCTTCCAGAAAGCAAGCACATCAAAATCTTTTTAGAAGGCATACTATTTCAGCTGTAGCTAGATCAGTAAATCATGTTTAACACTGCTTGTTTATATATATATATATATATATATATATATATATATATATATATATATATATATATATATATATATATATAGATAATCCCCCTACACAAAGGTGGCAACTCAACAGAACTTTCTAACTTTTGTCCAATTGCCCTACTCTCTCCCAAAGCTAAAATTATGGAAAAATGCATTCACCGTCCACTGTTAGACCACCTTCTACAAAAGAGACTATTAGCTAGCTCTCAGCATGGCTTTAGACCCTTCCATAGCACCACTACTGCCCTCCTATCATTTTCTGACCACATTAACAAAAACTGTAACAATAACACCCTCTCCTCTGCAGCCTTTATTGATCTCTCAAAAGCATTCGACATGGTTAACCATGACCTATTGCTGAATATTCATAAGTCCCTCTCACTTGATACTCAAGCACTCCAATGGTTCAAGTCCTACTTAGATAACAGGCAACAAGCAGTGCTTTAGGACAACAGTCTATCCACCCATCTTCCTGTCACCCTTGGTGTACCCCAAGGTTCTGTTCTAGGCCCTCTTCTATTTTCCATCTTTATAAATGATCTAACTATAAGTATCCCCCAAGCTACATGCATACAATACGATGATGACTCCACATTAATATGCTCAGCTACAGATCTAGCTGAACTGCAGTCCCTCACCCAAAATGTCTTTGAACTAATAGAAGAATGTTTTTTACAGCGTTGTGTTCTCCTTAACCCCAAAAAGACTAAACTATTGATCTTTACTCCTACACAAAAGTCCACCCCAATCGACCTCATTACCAAATCTAATAATGGCACAATTGTATCTCAAGACACTACCATCAAACTCTTAGGAGTAACTATTGACCACAACCTGAACTATGTATGATACTCATATCAATACTACAATAAAATCAGTTAACCGAAAACTAGGCTCTCACTATAGAAATAAATCCTTCCTTACTCCCATAGCTAGAAATACTATTGCCCATACCCACCTTATCTCAACTCTCTTCTATGCCTCTCCTATATACACAAATCTAACTAAAAGCAACCTCAACAAACTGGCAATCTCCTACAATAACATTGCCAGATTTGCTACCAGCTCCCCTTTCAGAACCCACCACTGCCAAAATCTGAAGCAACTGGGTTGGCTGGCACTGCCTAATCAAATTATATTCCACCAACTGATTATTGCCCATAAAACCCTTCATCATCCATTTAATACACCAATTCTCACGAGTCTAATCAGCCCATATAAAATCTCATAAACCCACGCTCAGCAAATAAACTACTGGTATCTAGACAAAAGCCCAACAATAAAGCAGGAGATTCCCTTTTCTCTTACAATGTGGGAAAAAGATGGAACCTTCTACCTGTTGAACTCACATCTCTTTCTTCAACTACACTATTCAAAAAGAAACTCAAATTATACCTTGCAACCCACTGGCTATGTCCTTGTACTAACCCTGACTAAGATCTCTCTTTCAGTCATTCTAGAGTATAGCACCAATTTAATACTCACTTTATAGCCACTTTAAGACCACTACCTTTTTAGTTAGACTTATTATACCCTTGAAATAATGTATTGTTATTTTACTGTCTTATAGCTAAGTCACTGCTCTTAACTAATTCTGCAGTCTTGTATATATCTATTATATTTTCCTGTGCCTGATTTATAACTTTGTCTTGTGAATCTCCTACATTCTTCTGAATACTCTTTTTTTCTACTATTTGTTTGGTCAACTACACCAAAAAAAAAAAAAAAGGATTTTCTATATATATATATATATATATATATATATATATATATATATATATATATTTTTTTTTTTTGCTGTTTTTCTATCATGAATGCTAAGTTACCATGTGATAACACCTGTTGTGTCTGACAAGTGAACTGTAACCGAAGTTGTAATATTTTGTTTGTTCTTGTTTTTTATATGGAGCTTTTCTCCCCGGGCCTCTACTGAAAATGGACATATATCCAGTTAGACTAGCCCGGTCAACAAATGTAAAATAAATAAATAAAAAATTGTTTTAAATTTCACTACAAGGTTTATATCTGTGATTCCTGGAGAAGTAATTCTGCTGTTAAAGCCCAGTAAAATGAGTATTTTTAACTGCAGTAATATAGTATTTAAAAAGTGTAGTTACTAAGCATCTGATAACTCTACTGCAGTGAAGTTTAACTGAAACAAGGTAAATACAAGACTAGTGTGATAATGAGATCACTTCTTTCATGAAGATCAGCTAATAAGTTATTAAGATAACTATTTCATTCGACTATGTTATTATTTAACAGCAAGGAAAGTATGTGTGTGTAAGATACACTTACCATAACATTTGATGCCCAAATTCCTCACTACTGTAGTAGTTTTAAGCTATCTGGGTTGTTTCCCTGCCCTGCAAACAACTACTGGCCAGCTTCACAAAGCTCTGGCTCTCCCATCTCATATCTTCACTTTGCTGCTGAATGGCTAGACCCAAGGTGGGAAATGAGTAGTCAGAGTAAACATTTCTTCAGAACTTTTTTGCCCATACAGACAGTAAGAGAGAAAGAAGCCTAACAATCCTGAACCAAAACAATTAATATCAAAGAAACATATAAAGTAGCAACAGAAAGAACACTACTTTATATCCCAACTCCAACTATATACAAGAGTAGGAGGATGGAGAGTGGGTGTAGCTAGTGCAGAAGTGAGGAATTCAAACATCTACTGTTATGGGTAAGTGCAAGTTACACAACTGTACTATGTTTACCATCCCCACTGCTGCAGTAGCCTTTAGGCTATATGGGTTGATTACCAAAGCCTATCCAACCTGGGCATAGGAAGGACATGGATCTAGGAGCCCCTGGAGAATGGTCCTAGCAAAGCTTTCCCAGACACTGAAAGGCAATCATGTTTGTAATGCTTTGTAAAGCCATATACAGAGGACCATGTACCTCTTTCCAGTATGTCATCGAAGAAGACAAAACTCTTATAGAAGGTTCCTTGACAATGCCTGGAATGGATCTGCCATGGTGGGAATAACAGAAGGCAGTAGCTGAGGACAACCATCTGGAAACTGTCTGTTAAGACCCAGGATGTCTCTTGAAATAAATAGCTGATCAGCATTTCTAAAGGCTTTAGTTCTGTCAAGACAGTATCTGAGATGCTTGTGCAAGTCCAGAGTATGTAGAATCCTTTCTCTCTGTCTTTTAGATACTTGGTAGAAAGCTGGAAGACTGATGTCTTGATTAAAAGTAAACTCTGAAACCACTTTTGGCATGAAAGAGGGGTTTGTTCTTAATGTGACCCTGTCTCTGTAGAATATGAAGTAAGATTCACTCAGTCATCATCAGTAACTTTCACCACACTATCCACAATACCTCTTTGATCCAGTATGCAGATGACTCCACAATCATTGGCACTACTAACTCCCCTTCTGACCTACTACTAAAAACCCAGTCAGCTTTTACTAAAACAGAGACTTGGATGCAAAACAACCATCTCGCCCTAAATGCAAACAAATCTAAACTAATGATCTTTACTCCTTCCAGAATCTCCTTCTTTGATAATTCTTCCCTGACTATACTAAGCCAAAATAACACCCTCATTGAAACTGTATCTCACACTAAGCTGCTTGGTCTCACTATTGACGAGCATCTAATGTTCTACATCCATATTCAAACAGCCATAAAAAAAACCCACCAAAAATTAGGACTCCTATATAGACACAATCGCTACCTCACACCCTCCACAAGAAAGACCTTAGCCTCCTCCTACTTTCTCCCCTCCCTCATGTACGGTGCACCCCTGTTCACTAACCTCCAACTCGGCTTACAATCCAAATTAGAATCTTGCTAAAATAAAATCAGCAAATTCGCCACCAACTGCAAAATTTCTTCCTATCGCTGCCTCTCCCTCCAATCTCTAGAATGGCTAGAACTATCTAAACCTCCTCAAACTCACCACAGCCCATAAGCTCATCTTCAAGCCATCCAGCTGTCCCACTCTCTCCACCACCTTAATCCTCTATATACCAAACCACTCACTCTGATCAGAAAACCAAAACCTCCTCCAAATCCACAAACCTTCACGTCCCCCGGCCACCTTCTGCTAACATACTCCCTAGCCAAATTATGGAACTCGCTCCCCACTCCCTTCAAAACACTTCAAACCACACCAACTTCAAATCCATCCTACACTCCTACCTGTCATCTAAATGGATATGCCCCTGTTCTTCTCCTACATAAGCCCATCCTCACTCATCTTTTCTTATCTCAGCAATTACAGTCACTCCCTTTCAACACCTACATACAATCTCCTCAGTTCTGCTTACCACTGCTTGACTGCTTTTCTACCCCATTTTCATTACTTCTGAGACTTACATTTATATCTTATATAATACTGTAATTCCTATGTCTGGAAATGTACTCTATAAGGAATACTCTGAATGCTTGTATTATTTTCCTTACATGGATAACTGCTTACTATCACCACAGCCAATCTGTATCCATAAGCATCTCATCTTATGTACTTAATTACACCATCACCAAATAGTACTTCCTCTACCTGATATGCATTAGTAATGCTCCTTATGCATCCTCTGTAAATCATATTTCTGTAAATGTTTTACTAAGACCTAGTCTGATTACAGAATGAATATCCTTTGCCACTGCAGCTACTCTGTATAAAAATGTTATCTTTTCTTGTTTATCAGTTGTACTCTCAGCACATGCTACTGCTACTCTGTATACAAATGTTATCTCTTCTTTTAGTTAACTGTACTCTCATCACGTTATATGCTATTGCTTGATATGCACCTTTGTTATTGTTATTGTTATTGTTACTGTTAAATGGAGCTTTTCTCCCAGGGCCTCCACTGAAAACGGGCTCTTCTTGGCCCAGTGGACTTCCCATCACCAAACTGAAACAAACAAATAAATAAATAAATTACTAGTCAATACACAAAAATGCATTTAGTGATGACTGCCCGTGTCCAGGAGGGTTGTGGTTGCTATCACCAGTAAAAGTTTACGATTTACGGTGTCCCATCTACTCATCCAGGCTCCTATTGAACAGCGTCATAGAGGTGCTCTGTTTCACATGAATTGGTAGCCTCTTCCAAAGATGTGGCAGTCGCTGGGAGATAAATCTGTCCCTCCAGTATGTCCTATTTAAGTCACAGGCCATATTTAAGTCCCTGGAATGCGTAGCCCTAGACTCATTTGATTTAAGGATATGCACTAAGTTCATTGTTTGGGTTTTGGGTTGCTCTGGAGGCCAGGTATAAATCTCCCCTAAGAAGTCTATACGATACGGACTACAGTGACAGAGATTTTAGTCGGTCTGTGTAAGGCACATTCTGGAGGCCCTTGATCTTCTTTGCTAGAAATCTCTGAGGTCTCTCTAATTGCTGTAGGTGCTTAGTACAGTACATACCGAATTGGGCATTATATACTCAATTATGGGCTGGATAAGTACCAAGTATAGGGTGGTTATAACTTCTTTTGCTCTCAATGCAATTCCTTTACTAATCAAGAGAGCTACGTGGAAAGCTTTCCTTACAAAGGTAGAGATGTGGCGGTCAAAGTTAAGGTCGCGGTCAACCTGTGATCCCAGGTCCCTTACCACTTCATGGGTACTTAGGGTACTGTTGTTGATCTGATAGTGTGAAGGGACACTGTTTGTGCCAAATGGAATTATGATGCATTTCTCTGCATTCAGATTCAGTTTGAGACCATGACTTATACACTAGTCGTTGGCCTGTGTGAGACTCTCCTGGAGTATACTGACATCATTTAGGGATTCAATGATTGCACCTAACTTGCAGTTGTCTGCAAACTTGGTCAGCCACAACCGTTTAGTTTTGACCTGTAATTCTGAAAAGTATATACCAAACAGCAGGGCCCCAGCACTGACCCCTGTGGCAACCCATTGGTAACACGTCTGGTTGATGTGGAGTCACCCACTTTGATAGTGTGTGTCCGGTTTGTGAGCCAGCTGGTAACTCATCTTACAACATTTGCTAGGTTTATCTGTAATGCCTGACTGTGGGATTGTGTTGAAAACCTTTGCCAAGTCAAGGTATGCAGTGTGCACAGATTTGCCCTCATCAATGTCCTTGGTCACACATTTAAAGAAATCCAAAAGATTTAACAGGCAGGATTTGCCCTTCATGAAGCCGAATTTGGTAAGATCCAGGGTTTGGAGGTCACCTATGTCTTTATGAAGTCCATAATGACATGTTCCATGGACTTACAGATGAGGCTGGTCAGTGGATGGGAATAACTGTAGCTGTTCTCCATTCCACAGGAACAAAGCCTGTGGTTAGGCTATGACTGAAAAGGGTACTTAGTGGTGATGCTAGTTCATATTTTAACCTGTTTAGAAGATAGCCTGGGATGTCATCTGGTCCCATAGAGACCGTGTTCTTTGCCTTGGACATGGCCTTGAGGACCTGCTCTTCAATATGTAAGGTGGAGGGAGTCTGGGGAAGGGTTTGTTGTAAGTTAGGAGGGGATAAGGGAGTGAAATCTTCACCAAACCTATCTTCTAGCAGGTTCACTATCTTTGTGGGGTGAGTGTGTCTGATACCGTTTTTCACCAGTTCTGCACATGCTTAGGGACTACCCTTTAGGTTATATACATAGCTGTAAAAGGCCTTATGGTTATGTTTGGCAGTACTTGCTAGGTTTCTCTCAAAGGAGTCTTGGAGGATTTGACAAGTTGTCTTATTTGCCTGTTAAGGCTGGGGAGGGTGCTTTTCCACTGTTGGGTCCTTGTCTTTGTTTTCTTGGACAGCAACGTTTTGTGCTTATTGTAGAGTTTGTTGATGCTGGAAGTCCACCATGGCAGTTTGATTTTTCTTGGGGCTCTGGCTTTGATTCTATCTGGTACAGCTGAGTTTATACACTTATTCAAGTGATTGTACAGGGCTTTAGTGTAAGTTTCAGTGTAGTTGCCACTTTCAGCTTGGGATGGGGTTTGGAATGCATTTATGCCTTCACCTAGGAGGGTATGGTTTGCCTTGGTGAAGGTTTTTTAGACTAATTTCACCCTTTGTGAGTTCTGGTGTTAGCATCAGTTCGAAGGTGACTGATTTGTGGTCAGTTTTAACTAATGAGGGTCCAACGTTTGCAGCAGTGCACCTGTTTGACATGTTGGTGAGGACCGAATCTAGAATGTTTGTTCCTCTTGTCGGGGTATGGACAATTTGCTCCGGGGCATTTGAATTCACAAAGTTAAGGAACTTTTTTGCTAGCGAGTTTGGGCTATAGTAGGTTTCCCAGTTGATGGAGGGATAACTGAAATCCCCCATAACCAGTGCGTTTGTTAAATTTGGATTGTCTTCAGTTTGGTTAAGTAGTCTTCATGGCTGTTGTGATCCATGCAGGGGGATCTATAACCAACTAGAACTTGAGTAACCTGGACCTGGAGTAACTCCATGGAGTTGTCCAGTCTAACTTGACATGAAGTGAATTTATCTCTAATATAGAGTGAAACACTGCCTCCTTTGCTTTTCACTGTTCATTTTGTGGTCTGAAGGTGTGGAAGGCATTGTAGGCTTGTACGGCCAGGGTACTCCCTGAGGCCTTAAACCAGGTTTCTGTGACTGCACAGACATCTACATCTTCTAGTGACAGAGGTGCTTCCAGGGAGTGCAGTTTTTGGTTTAAGCTCCTAGCATTTGGCAGCATGACCCTTATTTTGTTCTGATTGGTTAATTTCATGTCCGTAATACTGTTTTCGAGACCTTGCCTAAAAAAAGACACTATGGAAGGCAACAGGCTTTGCCAGCAGCTGAAAGCCTAGTGGTGCCAGGTGCAAACCATCTCTGGCAAAGCAGAGAGGTTTTTGGACCATGACTTCCCAGGTAGACAGGAACTGGATCCCCTTGAAATGACACCAAAAAACTAAGCCAATTATTAAAATCAATTGTTTTTTGTTTACACTGTGGCATCATTCTAAGTGAGGGTAGTATGCTGCTTAATGCTACGGACATACCTGCCTGGGACACATGCTCAGAGAGCTCGACCATGTCTCTCTTCGTATAGTCCAGAGGTACGTCTGGGTCATTCACACCAACATGAATTATGACAGAGTCATAACGGTACTTGTTGCTGAGAGACCCGAGTGCATGCATGATTTGGCAAATCCTGGCACCGGACAGGCAGATGACCGTGATTTTCTCCTTGTCCAATCTGGTGAGTGCGACATCCATGTGTCTCACTAGTGAGTCTCCAATGACAAGAAAACTTGTTTTTTAAGTGTTATGCCTTATGGGCTTGGTGGGTGAGGCACTGGTTTTGCTATGTGTCACGGGTGCTGTTGACAGTGTGTTAGCTGTAGCAGACTTGTGTTTTGGAGGTCTCTGGAGTTTCGGTAAACTGAGAACCTCCGTGTATGTTGCTTTACATGTATGATGCGTACTATGTGTATGAGTAGTGGTACTATGTGAAAATGTAGTGGTGGGTGAGCTGACAACATTCTCTGTGTTACTGTTTTGAGTGAGGGAGAGCATGGATTCCAGATTCTTGGTGTAAATAAATCTCTTGCACTCTGTACTAGACTGTGTTATTAGTAGAGGGTTCTCTGTGTACATGAGGCAATTGCTACACTGTCTCTTGAAATAAAACTCTAATAGACTTCAAAAGGACCAATTAGGATGCTTATTCCAAACCCTACACTGGCCTCCCTTTACCAGTCAGGTGCCAATCAAACACAATTCCTCAGAAAAGTGCAGATGGGCCTTTTATAATCCAAGATGGCCTGGAAAATGTGCTAAGAACAAACAAATCACTACAAACAATTCCAGAAGCAGCAGGCCTGGGCTATTCTACAGCTACTAGCTACCCTAGTTTCAGTGTGAAACACTAGAGAATATTTAACACAGCAGAAAAATAGCAGTGAGAAACTGAAAAATGTTTAAAACAGCAGAAAACCAGCCAGGAGGCTCAGAAGAATGATTTTAACAGTTAAAAGATCAGTTACTTAAGAACTGCTTGGTAAGAAAACCAGAGCAGGCAGAACAGATGCTTTAAAATAATGAAAAAATACCAGTAAATACTTAACAAAGAGTGGAAATCACAAAAAAGCTTGCTAAACAGTGAAAAAAGTAATAACATTTGATTTTATAGGCACAGTGTAGCAGGCAATTGCAGTATAACAGTGTAATTTAGTGCACAGTAAATAAATACAGTACAAAAGTAGGTGTCAGGCAATAAAACAGTGCAGTAAACAGTGTAAATAAGCAAAAAAAAAAAAAAACAGGCAATTTATGTTTTCTTTGGAAGCTTAGAAGCCTCTAGTTGTCTGGTATCTCAGCTCAGAGTTGTGGCTGCTAGCCCACCTCACTTCAGCTCGATAGAAACAAGCCGAAACCTGCTCAGATGCAGGGCCTAAATACCAGAAGATAAAACTTGAAAAAAAAAAAACCTCTTAACAAAATTCAAAAGGACCATTGAGGATGCTTATTCCAAGCCCTACACCGACCTCCGTTTACCAGTCGGGCGTCAATCAAACACAATTCTCTCACAAAAGTGCATACGGGTCCCTTCCAATCCAAGATGTCCTGGAAAACTTGCTCAGAACAAACAAACCACTACAAACATTTCCAGAAGCAGCAGGCCTGAGTGTGGACTATCCTAAAGCTATGGTTTTCTAATAACAGGTTTTCTTGCTCCCTTTACTACCTGCTGCACACCCTCATCAAATGAAGCTATAAAAGATATTACAAATAAATCATTCAGGCAGTCAGATGAAGCTGACTGAGACTGAGGTGTATCTAACTCCCCCATCTTGTGTCAATAGATCCAGTCTGTGAGGAAGCTTCTGGTAACTGCCCTTGACCAAGTCCATAAGAAGGGAGAACTTATGTTGCTTGGGCAACAATGGAGTCACCACAATGATTTTTGTGGAGTGCTTCTGAATCTTCAGAAGTACCCTGGATATTGGTGAAATTGGTAGAAAAACATAAAATAATATTCCTGCCCAAGGGAATGAAAATGCATCTGTTTTCCAGGCTTGCTTGCATGGAGTTCTGGAACAGAATTTATTTAGTTGTTTGTTTTAAAAGGAGGTAACCAGATCTCTTTGAGCTTTTCCCAAAAGATGGATTAGTTCCTGGAAGACTACCTCATTCAGTTTCCATTTGTGAGGATCTCTCCTGGTCCAGCATAGACTGTCTGACATTATATTTTCCTCTGATGGAATGGAAAATGCTTTGAGGGTTAAGGAATGCTGTACCACTACCTTAAAAGCCATCATAGCCAGGGGTATGTCCTTGCACTTCCCTGCTTGTACTACATGACAGTGGTATTGCCTGTAATCACTTGAAGAGGTACTGGTGACCATAGTTGATGAAGAGATTTTAAGGCAAGGATCACGGCTAACATCTCCCATATGCTAATGTGCTATGGTCTGTCTGAATGTCTCCACAGGCCTTGCATCTTTACTCCCATGTAAACTGCTTCATAAGCAAAATCTGAAGAGTTTGCGGTGAGACATCGGTTTGGGGTCTGAGGAGAGAAATGGAGACCTGGATTCATCTGAGGCCAGACCCAGACTTTGGAATCCGGCCGACCGAAGGGCTGCCTGAGGCAGGACAACCCATATGTTATGACTGCAGATGCATCCTTGAAGGACATCTGGATTCATCTGAATTTGCTGACTCCACCAATACAGTTCCGTTTTTAGAAAGTCCAAACTGGAATTTTATGCTTTAGAGGAAGTAAATGCTGAATCTATGAGTTTTTTAGAAACTATTGCATCTTTTTCATGTGTAGCATGGTTACTAGAATCATGCCAATCATATAAGCCATGAACCTTAGGATCTTGAGAAATTCCCTTACAGAAGTCTGAGACTGATTGGATAAGCTCAAGAATGAGTGCAGATACAAATCCAGCTTCTCTTGTGTCAGAAAAGAAGCTAAGAAACACAGTTCAGACAGACTGGAGTATCAGAGGATTCTGCAACAGTTATCTGGATGCCCAGATAGGTCAGAAGAGACATAAGTGAATCCAATAAAGGGCAAATAACCCAAAAGCTTTGCTGGATTGCATGAAACAGAATTTTGTATTGGCATTGAGCTAAGACATGTTTTTTGGTATTTCAAAAGAGACATAACCCAGGTTAATGACTTTTGAAATCAAAGACACTGCAAAGATAAGTTAGTCATCTAAATAAGGAAATGTGTGAATGCCATTCAATTTGCATTGAGCTATGACTGGGGCTAGCCATTTCGTGAACACCCTTGTAGCTGTAAATATTGCAAGGGGGTAAGAACTGATAATGTAACCCAGAAACATAGAAAACTTAAGCAATTTCCTGAAGCCTGTGTGTCTATGGGAATGCAGTAATGACCATCTTTTAAGTCTAGTGTAACCATATAATTTGTGGGAGGAATGAGGGGTAACAGATTATATAAGGTCAACATTTTTTATTTTGGCACTTTCACATACATGTTTAGGAACAGAATATGGAGTATTTGTCTCCAAGAGGTCTCTTTCTCTGGTATCAGAAACATTCTGGAATAGAAGCCTACATCCCTTTGACTTATGGGCACTGGTTCTATGACTCCTTGAGTATGTAAAAACTGAGGAATCTATGGAAAATATTCTGCTTGGTTTGGTGCATGGTAAGGAATTCCCCTGGAAAGAGTTTTTTTGTATCCAATGTTATCTGTAGCCTTCCTGCATAACTTTTAACACAGAAGAGACTGACACAATCGTTTGCCAAAGGTGATGGTCTCATTTGGAGTAATATATAATTATCGACTGTGGGATAGTTAAGGCCAATCTTTAACCAAATGGGATAAGTTAAATTTTTTTAAACACCTTTACTGAATTATCACTTAAGATATAGGGAAACATACATCCAAATAAAAGAAAACAAACCATGTTAACATGCTCACAGTTACAAACATTATACATAGGTTCATAGGTTCATACTAGGCTATCTGCCATAGGGCATTTATAAGCCTAGCCAGAGTGTGTTTGGCTTTCGCCACCCATTTTAAAATAATTTTGCTATGCCCTTTTTTGAGGTTAGTATACTGTGCCTCTGTCTAACAGTGACACAGAAGTGATACCTGGGGTAAACCTACGATCTCCCATCCACTCATAAAGATTCCTCTTGAAGAGAGTCAATGAGGGACTCTGTCTAACCTGGACTGGGATTTTATTCCAGAGTGAAGGGAGCCTCTGGGTTATGAATCTGTCCCTCCAGCATGTCCTATTTACTTCACATATTTTCTTTTTTCTAAGTATCATCAGACTAACGTTACATAAATCGATCAATTCCTACATTCCCTTAAACATCAGTCTTCCTTCAGAAAATTTGTTCTTTTGTCAATGTTACAATATTCAATACTTCAAATACAGCTGGTTAGATGTTGATTTCCATTTTCTAGTAATTCCTTTTTTGGCAGCCACCAGAATTCAGCTTAACAAGGCCTTACTATGTCTACGCAAATAAGATCTTGCATCACAGGGCAACAAATAATTTCTTTAGTTAGACCCATTTGCTCACCCAAAACTACTAACAGAGTACTCTGCAGGGATTTTTTAAAGTCTGTCAACTCATTACACTCCCAAAACATATGTTCTCAGTTACCTCCTTCTTGCCCATCACATCTCCATCATCTGCCATCTACCTGACAAAAGATTCTTTGGAGTCTGTCTGGGTTATAAAATAACTATGCAAACACAAGCAAAACTCCTAAATCTTCCAGACTTTGTTGCACACTTGGGAGCCATACATATGTTCTTCATTGTTTTCTTGTGAACTGCTTATCCAATCTCTCTTTCAATCTTTTCTAACCTCCTCTGATATATTTTATATGGCGTATTAATTATCCCCTTTTTAACAGCACCTTCTTTTCTAGATATCAATAAAAACTTTACCATAGAAGGTACTCCACTTAGGATTACCCTAGCTCTTTCTCTTTACCTATAATCTGACATCAATTCTTACAGAGAAGTCTCTAGTCTGCAGTCCAAATGTTTTCCTGGCATTTTCCCACTCATTTCCCTCTTTAGTTATTTGTTCCCAGTACCTTGGATCCTTTGCCAGTTTTCTCCAGTAACTTCCAGCCTCCTCTTGCCTATTCTCTGTATCCCTAATTGCAGTCATTCCTATTGTCAGAATCTCCTTTCTCCATTTTTGTGTTGTCTTAGTTCTTAGAATACTTTCTGCTACTTTATAAATATATGCTGTCTGGCTGTTGTTACTCTCCTTAAGGATTTGCATCCAAAATCCCACTCTCTCCTTATTTCTTGAACCCCCCCCCCCTTCATCATCATCATCCATTTCCACTTCGAATGTTAGCTTTCTGCTTGTGTTACTTACACGAGCCTTAACTGTGTAACTCTA